>NW_009929587.1:0-6022 GCF_000696875.1 Nestor notabilis | reverse complement strand
GGGAAAGAGCTAAATTATTTCACAAACAGAATTTTGCAACACAAGATTTGACTGTTATTATTTGAGCCAGCAGAATTTTTACTGTTTGCAGATCCAAATCTTATTTCTCGTGGATAGCACAAAAATGCAAGACTTGCAACACACAAGCACTAATTTTCACAAGACTTATTTACAGCATTAAATCTCTCTTTCATTAGCTTCTTAAAATTCCAGTTTCTTCAACTAAATGGTTTATTTTTAAAGGCCTGCTGAATAGCACATAACATGCACACAAGGATAAAATCAAGCAATAGAGTTAAACATACCCATTCTATTTGTATTATAATAGTAAAGGTGAGGCTATTCACCTAATCAGCCCACTCAAATCAGTTATTCCAGTGCTTCCCTTTGCCGATTCTGCTGATTCAACAGGAATCATGAATTCTTTCACCCACAAAATAGTATGCATTTGGTTTTCATCTATCTTTCGGGTTTTCTTCAAATCCTTTTCCTCTCTCTTTGAGTTAGTCACAAAATGATACCCCAGCATAAAGGCAAGAGAAGTTGCTGAAGAGAACTAAAGGCAACGAGATTCAGTTCTGTAAAACCCTTTTTATATTCCAAAGACTAACCAGCTGAACTAGGAATTACTCAACTTCTCTTTCTCACAGACATCAGCATCGGTACCACTTGAAAATTTTTTTAAGATTTCTCTCTTAACAGAGATTTAAGTAAAGAGAATCTGACTTCAAAGCTAACATTCAGGATTTGTATTTCGTTCAACTCAGTCTCTTCAGTAGCACAATACTTGTTAAGTATATCCCAGAACAGCACAAACCCAAGTTTAAGGGAACATAGCTATGTGTGGTAAATGAAAGAAGCATTTAATTCTTGTTGAAATTAATGTAAATTTCATGCTATAAACAATATAACTTCTTGGATACTGAATGACTTAGGAGGATCAGTAACAGCACACAGACCGTTTTGGTCAAATTGCTAAATATAAGACAGCTGCAACTTAGAAACACTTGGTACACAGAAGAAGAAAAATAGTGGCTTATACATTTCTGATTCTATTCGAGTTCCAGGTTCCTTGTGATCAAAAATACCAACAGGTTCCTGTTGTATGACTTACGTGAAGTGTGTTGGTAAGACTTAGACACATGCTGAGGGCATCTACTCTAAGATCATGTTTTTACACTTGCTTTCTCATCCACATTTTAATCCAGAAGGGTGGTTATGGAAAATGCTTGTTCTCTTGCCACCACAGACATTTTAATTATTCTGCCAGGTTGCCAGCATAAATTACACATTATCAAATTGAAAAGAAAACAAAGCAGGAGTGAAGAAAAGACATCATACCTTATGTGCCAGGTGAAAGAGTAAACGGTTCTGAAGACGACTCTTAGGTGCTGAAAGGAAAAATCAGTATTATTGCTGCACAGAATTCAAGCTGTCTCTTATTTTTAACTTTCTCAATAGACATGCATGCACCCATATTCTTTCATTAACTAGCTCAAGTACAGTTCTTCACTTATGCAGCCTTTGCAGGTCATGCCCCATGGCAGGTTCTACCAATTTTAGAGTGGTTTAAAGGCCTTCCTATCTTCATTCCCTGACCATTTCTTTTTAAATGTGTTGAAAACAACTTTTCATTGGCCTCTGTCTTCCACGAGCCTTTAAACATTTAGGAATTGCACTATTATTTCCCTGCAGGGCTGTCTGGATAATTGTGGGGGGGTTTGTGACACATAGCACAGCATCTTTTAGAGAATAAAAAGCAGGAACAGATAAACTCATAATCAAGGCTCCTTCTACAATGTGTCACATTTAAAGTAAGTTGTGATTCATAATTTTAGGAATCTTGTCAACTTCCAGTGTATTGTGAAACTCATTGCTGCTATCATTCTGTTATGTATGCACATCATATTATGCTTAGCTAAAATTCAAGCTAAGATATGGCAAGAGATTTAAGGGAGACACATCCTTTCTAAAGCCCCTGAAGTTCATGAAATTTCTTGCTGAAGCAGGATTAGAAATTCCATGTAACTCACTCCATATGACACAAATTGTTAATTGTAGAGCTTCAAGTCACTAGAGAGGGCCTTGTGCTTCACTGAGAGTGACAAAGGCTCTCATCCAGCAGAGCTATTAATTTCTTTTGCAAGCAATCTTCCAAAAAGCCTTTCCTGTATTTTCTCAGCTAATGAGCACTCTCATTCTTGCCAGACCAACCAGCTGGCAACCTATGTTTCAACAGAAAGGATGTACATGGAATCTTTCAAAAAGCAGAATGACTTACTGTGTTTATGAAGCCACAAAAGTTGCAGAGTTAGCAAAGCAATGGCCTGTAACACAAGGCTGTAATTCTTCTGACATCCTAAACCATGAAAGAGGGCTCAAACCACCAAACCCTCTTCCCTCTCCCCTCCCAAGATGGAATTTTCTAGTAATAAGTTCGGGTTTTTTTGTTTTTTATTTATTTTATTTTTTTTAAGCAGAGTAGGGAGAGATTTTCAGGCTTCTTACTCTTTCTCGACATAGTAAAAATACCCTTTGTAACAGTGGACATTGCCAAAACCCAGGCCATTCTCATCAGGCTGGCGGTGTAAACCTGCCCACATACTTCTGATAGGTACAGCAATTATTTCTCTCACTTCCACCTTCCCAAGCTGTGTTATTTAGCCACATTCCTAGAAAAAGAGGATGGAGAGTTGTATCTTTTAACAACTGCTACAACACAAATGTCCCAAAAAAGCCAAGGCAGAATGAGAGCACTCTCACAGAACCACATCTTAACAGCAGAGCATCAAGTTGTTAAGAAATTAAATGGCCTTCAATCTTGGATCTACATGGGAATTCTCATTAGCCTAGTTACTAAAGAAGGTTTTTTTCTGATCAATACTGTATAAGCAACAGTAGCAATATAACTAGCATGTACTATTGTGTCAGAAATTCATTCATTCATTGAGTTAGAAAGTTAGGGTACCTTAATTTAAAGGCATGTTCTTCAAAATGTTGTTGGCAAAGATAGTGTGGCAGCTCTACGCGTGCCCCAGCATTAATTGATAGGTTTTAATATCAAAGTTTAGAAGGGCTGCACATGGACCCCACATGTGCTTTTGTGTGAAATTTAAACCAACCACAACCACCCCTCACAATTTAAAACATTAGGTCATCAAAGACTCCAAAAATATAAGCAGGACAGATTGTGGGATTTATGCTGAAAATAACGTATTGTATAACCACAGTGCTATGGGTAAAGACACATGTTCCTTTTTTTGAGTAGATTCTGTTTTTTCTTTTCCTTTTCTTTTTTTAAGTGGGTTTTAGCATTAATTTTGCTGTGAAAATTGTGACTTGCAAGGAATACTCCCTCAAGAATCTAACCCAAGGAATTCTTGTTTCACTGGTCAAACAATGACTGCAGTGCTGCCTTCTTAGACCTGGCATCTGATCTGACATAAAAATTATTATTTACTTCCTGGCAAAAACTGAAGGGTTAGTAGATGTTACTCTACAACTAAAGCCAGGCAAAAGATGAAACCTGAGTACTGATGGTGCGCATGGATATATGGAAGGAGAAGAATGTTCTCTGTCATATGATATTATATGATACTATCCATTTGATAGTCTTTAAAATAAGACACTTAATGTCAGACACAGAAGGAGAGGGCAAAAAACAAAAGAAAAAACCAGTCCTGTCGACAATAGTAAGCAGAACCATGGAAACATTAAATATCAGCAGTTTCTTTTCTACCAGTGTCAAATGCACTTTTTTGAGGAAGATAAGGAAAAATATGAATAAGACCAGATTACTTTCCAGAAAGAATTTGGTTATGAATACTGGATAAAGCTGTTGTCAATCACTGAAGCAGGAAGTGACACAACTGCCTCATCAGAGATAATGACTTTTAAGGGACATTAGGCTTGTTCCTTTACTACTCTTTGCTGCTACTGAATTTAATTGTTGCTGATGTATTGATGCCTCAAGGAAGCACAATCTTTTCCTATCCTACTTTTTCAAGAAGATGATTGTAAATTATTACTTTTTTTATCAGTACTAAGCAATCTAGGGATCATAACAAACATGATGGCAATGCTGCATGGCAACAAACTGGACCCTGCTCCAAATCTAGTATTGTCCTTGTGCTACAGAGATGGCTGAGATAGCCAGATAGTACATATCTCTTTCGAGCTAGGAAATACATCAATATTCCTATGCTGGAATTTTTGTCATGATGAGTGCTGATGTTCCAGGCACTAAAGTCATAGTTGACATTGATCTTAAAAGTTTTCTGTGTATTTTTGTGTGCTGACACTGAACAGGTACCTAGTGAAGTATTTGTTAAAGTATAATGAACAGAATACACTTACCTTCACTAATTATTAAACAAAAAGTTAAACTCATTAGAAATGGCAGCTCAGACTCCTGGTGGGTTCCATTTTGCTACCACAAGTAGTAAGAAGATGATGAAACACAGTAATGGACAATGTGGCATCTGTGCTCTCTTGTAAAAGTGCAAGGCAATGCTGGTCATCCATCCAGTATTAACAAATCCCATCTAGCAGATGTAATGCATATGCTGTAGCAGCACTTCACACATTAACAGACATAGAGCACATCTTGTACATAGCAGGAGCTCGTAGGAATAAAACAGGGTTTAGAAGGCTCTAGCCTGACAGCCCAGAAAACAGCACCAGAGGGAATATTATTCTCCTGTCCCTGAGAAACAACACCCTGCTCATCTGAATACAGTAGCTGAATGAAGCCCTTTGTGCCTCAGAACCACAGTTTTACTGGTGGAAGGAATACACAAGGGCATGGGAAAAATGTTTGAAAAACCATGGTCAGGCAGTGAGGTTCACACTTAAACACGTTTGAAAAACCATGGTCAGGCAGTGAGGTTCACACTTAAACACACTTGAATAGCTCAACTGTTCAGAATTTTCTTGAATGAAATTTACTGAGGACATTCACTGAAATTTCCCATTCTCAAAATACTTAAAAGCCAGTTCAGCTACGTACAGTTACTTGCATAATATACACATTTCATTTCAGTCATGCCTAAGCACAGGAAGTTAAAGATCATTGAAGCAATCAATGAAGCAATTATTCCTGTTCTGTAGCTTTCACAATACTTGAAAAAGAAAGCAAGAAAATAGGGTTAGTAGTTTTTAAAGTTTAAATATGTATAAGTTGATATTTTCACTTATACACTTTGAAAGTTACATATATCTAACTCTGCTGTTCCAAAACCAAAATCATGGCAGTCAGG
Source organism: Nestor notabilis (assembly GCF_000696875.1). Taxonomy (NCBI): domain Eukaryota; kingdom Metazoa; phylum Chordata; class Aves; order Psittaciformes; family Psittacidae; genus Nestor; species Nestor notabilis. The sequence goes on along the minus strand of NW_009929587.1, from coordinate 764 downwards.
TGAAGTACCTGACCACTGGAAGAAGGGTAATAAACCCCCCATTTTCAAGAAGGGGAAGGTGGAAGACCTGTGGAACTATAGACCAGTCAGTCTCACCTCTGTGCCTGGCAAAATCTTGGAGCAGAGTCTCCTGGAAAGCATGCTGAGGCACATGAAAAACAACGAGGTGGTTGGTGACAGCCAGCATGGTTTCACTAAGGGGAAATCCTGCCTGACCAATTTGGTGGCCTTCTATGATGGGGCTGCGGAACTGATGGACAGCAGCAGAGCAGTTGACGTCATCTACCTGGACTTGTGCAAAGCGTTCGACACTGTCCTGCACAACATCCTTGTCTCTGAATTGGAGAGACATCAATTTGATGGATGGACCACTCAGTGGATAAAGAAATGGCTGGATGGCCACATGCAAAGAGTTGCGGAAAATGGCTCAATGTCCAGTTGGAAACCAGTAACGGTGTTGGGACCTGTGTTGTTCAACATCTTTGTGGGTGACATGGACAGTGGGATTGAGTGCGCCCTCAGCAAGTTTGCGGACGACACCAAGCTGTGTGGCTCAGTTGATACGCTGGAGGGAAGGGATGCCATCCAGAGGGACCTGGACATGCTTGTCAGGTGGGCTGATGCCAACCTCATGAAGTTTAACCAAGCCAAGTGCAAGGTCCTACACCTGGCTCGGCACAACCTCAGGCACAGCTACAGGCTGGGCAGAGAAGAGATTCAAAATAGCCCTGCAAAGAAGGACTTGGGGGTGTTGGCTGATGAGG
>NW_009929586.1:0-14228 GCF_000696875.1 Nestor notabilis | reverse complement strand
TATTATTAAAAAATAACTATTTACTTCAGTGGAACCCTAAATAAAATGGATCTTGTGAACAATTCAATGTTCATAGCTCTGTTTTGCTTCAGATGTGAAGGCACTGCTGGACAAGCAGCTGGTTATTTCACTTTGACAACAGACAGTTGCACTGCTTTTCAGCTACACTGTAATGACAAGTAACTGGTCTGTTTCATGGTCTCCCATTTAGGGAAAAATAACCTAGCAAACTTAATGCTGACTTTGTACATTGTGGCTGCAGGGATGTCTCACTTCTGAAGACTAGCACGGACATACAAGCAAGGAGAAGCATTCTGGCTGTGTTGAATGAGGTCCTTCAGCCCTAACGCTGTTATATCTGTGTGGATGATGTTTAAGTCCCTAGTCCAAGGTCATGCTGCAAGTCAAACTCAGATCTGGAAATACCGTTGAGGAACACTGTTCTTTGTTCCACCATTACAAACTGCTGCATACCAGCACACAACTTAATCTACACAAATGAAAACTAATACAGCTACTATTACACTATGTCAGTGTGAGAAAGAGATAAAATACATTCTACTGCTATTCCTTCGACAAGTGGTAAGGAATGCAAATTCTGAGTGGCGTCTCCTGTCCATCTATGGTAAAGCAACCTTTAAGCGCTATGCTTAAATACACTTAATACAGTTGACATTATTTCCCTAATGACTCCTTTAGTTTAAAAAATAATAACTGAGGATATAAATCACTGCTGCCACATTGCATGAAAAAGCATAGTCAGCATTGTCTAAAAGCCCTGAAGAGGGGCAGATGTTGGCCTATATTTAGGCCAGCAGTCTCAGGTGTAGCTGTTGCTTCTAGGAAGAGCAACAGAGATGGGCTGGAAAAGGCTTCTGTAAATTCTGTATGCCCGACACCTCATCTAGTCAATTTTATGCCACTGCAGCTATTGAAATCTCTCTAGCTGTAAGATAATTGTAATTTTGATGTGTTTTGTTGTTTTTTTTTTTTTAATTTAAAGTATCTAAGTTTACTTTTCAGCTTCTAGGTCTAATCTGCCTATAGTCAAGAGTTTTGACAAAGAGAGTCCCAGGAGCAATCATGAAAAGGAGAAGAGGGGGGAGACACAGACAGGAATAAAACATTAGCTATGCAGGCTCCCAGCACATTCCTTTTCATACTATTCATCAATTCTTCCACTCCTGTTTTCTTTTTTGACGTGGAGTGAATGCTACATGTGGCTTTCTGTAAGCTGTCACCCACGGCTCCAGTATAGTGTCTCAGATGAGGAGGATAGGTTTGCAGAAACAAGAAGGGCTCTTCTCCTTGCAGATCCCATGAGCTCCTGCTTAAGTTCCAGATATTTGAGCAGAGATTGTAATTTGCTTGCATCCCACCTTTACCTGAGATCTGAACTGGGGTAAGCATAAACCATCTCAGTTCACTGAGTTACGTTGGTACATGGCAATGGTTGCGCTTAACGAGTCAGCATGTCATTCAGAAATGTTACTGCTGGTAGAACTCCATACTAACATGGCTTCTAGACAGGGGCATTTTTGTCTGAGAATTAGCCCACTGAGGGCCTACCTGTTTGCATCAACGGCTCCACAGTTTTAAGGCAAAACTAAAAGAACAAGTAGACCATTGTACACTACTGCAAACACAGCATGAGGTCTCTCTCCCTGCATGCAGAGGTTCTCCTTTATACTCCTGTGCTACTGTTTCATAGTTCTTGGTAGCAACGCATTTAGCTATACAAAATATCTTTGTTACGGACAGTCCAGGAGAGGTAGGTACTTGTTACCACATTATGCTATGCTGTACCATGTTGTGAGTGTATTGCAGTGACTGGAGAAAGATTATGAAATAACACCACTGTGACTGTCCTGAAAGACGGAGCCAGCCCCACAGTGATTATAAGTGTGTTTATTTCTCCATGGTTATTGTATCCCAGAGTGGTTGTGTCAGGACATCACTACTTCTTTTTCACGTGTTTTTTCAACCACAGAACTAGGCTCAGAATTTGATTTGGCAGCTGCTAAGCCACCCTAATATAGCAGCAGACGAATCTAGGCAAAGAACAGATCTATCACTATATCTGACTGATCTCTCTGCTTATGCACAGTGACAAATTCTCACCTCTCCATATAGATCAGCAGGCTCTGTAACCAGTCAGTCACGCATAAGTTGTGACAGCACATCACAAGATTGGCAATTTGGAACCCCAGAGTACAAGGTAAAACATGTCGGTTTTTTACATAAAAACAGCAGCCTTTTCCATTCCAATACTTTTTACCACCCTCACCCCCCCATCATACTTTCACAAGAAAACATAATGTTCTCCTCTCTATCTTCCAATACACAGAAAAGCATACAAAGCAAGGAAGTAATGAAAACAAATCTTTCATGATTAATTTTCTGTAACATTTATTTATTTTTCTCAAGCATGTTTTCATTCTATCAGTTCAGTATTGGTTAAGAAAGAAATTCCTATTTGCTATGTTACCTTTAAAATTTAAAGTCGAAAGCCTCAATCTTGAGATAAAAAGTTAGAAATGTTAATTGGTAAAGAAAGATGATGATCAGAAGAATAATATTACGGATATGGGAAGAATCATCAGCTGTCTTTTACTTCAGTGAAAACGAAATATGAGGCTTCATTTTAGAAGCTAGTGATATGAATAAAGGATATTTTACAAGTAACTTTACATGTTACATTGCTTTGCCATAGAATTTGAATTACTAAAATACTTCAGCATGTCAGAATACCCATCCCAGTTAAAGACACTGGCTCTCAGTAAAAGGCACTTAGCCAGAAGTCTTAGAAACAAGATGTTTCAAGGAGCTGCTGAAGAACATGTGCATTTTGTATGTTTGCATGTTGAATGAAACCATTATAAACCACAGAAACAGGGAAAAAGAGCTGAAGTGCATAAAACTTCAGTTAAAATAAGTAAAAGAATTGAGTAGATTTTCAGGCATTTTTATTATTAAAAGTTATAAGGCACAAATGAAATGTGCTTTTTTTTCCTAACATGGGAATATTGATAACATTGAAAAAAAGTTGTGTCAACTCTATGGTTTCTTCTGAAAATATTAATTAAAAACCCCTTAATTTCAAGATCAGAAAAGAAAAAATAATAAATAAGGTTATAAAATGTTTAAGGCTGACTTTCATGTTAGACTAGGTGTTCTGTGTTCTGTTGAGTAATGTGAGTATAATGGATATCTGCCCATTGCATTGCAGCATGGCATTATGTATCAAGTCTATTAATGACATTACATTTAATGTGATGGTTCTCAAACTTCTTTTGATCACTGCACCTAATAAGTATTCAATTTTTTATGGATCTCTATTCAGCCCCAGCATTAAACTTTTCATTTAAAACTCTCTTTAAGATGATATAAATGAAAATAAAATAATGGCTTCTCTGTAGCAGCTGCAGGCTGCTGAGCATGGAGTCGCAGACCACCCACTAATCTATAGACCACAATCTGGAAACTGCTGTTTGATGGCCTTATCTGATGATTTTTATTTTTTTTTTCCCAGTTTGCATATAATTAGCTGGGCTCACCTTGTTTCCTAGAGTTTTATCCACTTTCTGAAAACCACAGTTTCATTGTTGGTAGAGATCACAAACTCTGAGTTGGACATAAAACGGACCTATCTTCTCAAGAGATATCCACTTCTTTCCGAAGTGCCGGCATGCAGGATTTCAGAAAATACCAGTCTACTGCAGCAGCCTATGCAGTGAGAATGACTAATAAAAGAAGACATAACAAAGTATGGCCTTGGTCACTGAGACCAGCATGGAAGCCTGGCAGTCCTTTGGTATTAGAAAATTCAGGTGTCAGAATAATAGAAGCTTTGAAACCATCCAATATATTAATTATGCAGGGTGCATTGTTCTGGACCCCTGGTTTCCTAGGCCTGAAGTGTCATTGGTTATAATGATGATGTGGACTATGAGCAAGGAGAACATACACTTGCAATGGCTTATTTTCTTTCATGAGGGATGAAGCCTCAAAGCTTTCATTTCTTAGTGAATATAACAGATAGAAATACCCAGTTCCTCAATGTACTTTTGCATAACTTTGAAGCCTCGGTAGAAATGAAATAATGTTTTTAATTTATATAAGAATAGGCATCAGCTCTGAAAATATTATTGCTGATTTTTCTATTGTGAGAAATAATGTGCTTTTGCAACTCTGTAAATTCTGGAGTTAAATGGCTGTGTTCAAAATGTTCCACATGCTAGTTGTTCTAAGAAGGTATTTGCCGAATAAGGCAGCTTTTAAGGGGTAACTGAAGGTAGTCAGGCTCACACAGTAGATAATGTCTTATCTTTTGGTAATGACCCTGCCATGGTCTTTTGCTGGATTTTACTTCTGTGAAGCAAGAGCAGTTTCTTCCTTCCCTGTCTCAATCTCTCAAACTAGTGCTGAAAGGATTATTCTGCCCAATTTAATATGGTGCTTTTTATTTTTATTTTTTTTTTTTAGAGGGAAAAAAACCCTGCATCTGGCCATTTTGAGTTGTTATGTTTTCACCTTTGGTAAGGGATACTGTTGGGTCACCCCAGAGGCTCTGCTTGGGTTTTGACTCAATCCTTTCTGCTGCCATCAGTATTCTATAAGTGGACTTGAATTTGGGTTGCACAAATGACCACATAGCTCTTCCTGTTCAAAGGTATCATGATCTGTCTCATATAATTCACAGTGAAGCTGTTTTCCAGAAACACTTATTTAATTAAATAAGCATAATTTCTTGAGAATTCATCATAACAAAAAAAAAACAACCAACCAAACAAGAGCTCAAAGCTAATATGATTTCCAGCAACACAATGCTAATGATATTTACTATGGAATATTGAAATATCAGTATCAGCCTGACTTCAGCTCTCAACCTGATTTCAGTTTTCCAGAGATATATGGAGGAGGGAGCAACCTAGTGCTTCTTATGCTCTGTTTCTTAGTTGTAAGACAAGTCCCTTTGCTAGACACTTCTCACTCTTCTTGATCATAAATATGAACTGGCTTGGGGTGTTCTGTGAACTTAGTATCTAAAAAAGAAAAGAAACTATTGCAATATTGCTTGTTGCAAGCCATTGAAATACTCTCCAACTTATCCTTAAAAGCAGGTGGATTTCTTTTTTTTTTTTGTTGAAGTGGGAGGAACCATTATCTGCCTAACAGAACAAAGTATTATATTTTCAAGAAAAAGAGAAAAATAACATGTTAAATTATATATTTAGTGCCAAAACACAGTGTAAACTGAAAAAGTCTAGAGCAGATACTTTTAAATCAAAAAAGTGTCACATAACCTTTAAATTAAAGAAGAAAGGAGGACCTTAATTTTAACTGCCTGTTACTCAGTAAGCATCTCTGTCACAGTTAGCTTTACTTGCCCTTTCTGGATGCATGTTACAATGCAAGACCTGGAAAAACAGATGTGAATTAATAGTGTTTAGCTTTGTATGGAAAATACCCACATGCCCTGCTCTTTTCACATTTTGTAGGGTAAATAAGCACAATGCAACAAAAGCAACATTAAGAATCACAAAGCTGAGTCAAAAGTACATCCTGTTCTATTATATCATGACAATAAGGAAAACACATTATCCTTTCTCAGTCCCTAATCCTGTCCTTCCAAAAAGATAGAGGTAATCTGTGAGATAATTTTTCTTCAAATTAAGTTCTGTTTTCAAAAGGCCATCATGTTTTCAAAGTATTCTTATCTTTAGGTGTTCGGGTGGATGAAACCCTCTTTGGGGGAGGGAAAAATTTAGCTGTTTCACCCTTAATTGTTGAAGGATGTTCTGCGTTATTTAACATTCCTACATTTCATGCTAAGTGGGTTCTGATTCACTGGGATTTTTGCTTCTTCTTGTGACTACATTTGCAACACCTGCATCTATTCTTTACTTTAGGAAGGGGGAAAATGCTATCCCAGTACTTTCAGTTGCACTGAAGGCAGCACAAAAAGTAAGAACCACAGAAATGCTCCATCACTTTCAAGATCTCCATGGAAGAGGGATAATTTAACATGCGCTGTGTTTGTGACTCATGGCCACCCAGCCGGTATATATATATAAATACAATTATAAATATATGATAGCAAAATCTCAAGTCCTCAGTAGGGTTTTGGTCAGTGTCTAATAGTCTAAAATATGAGGGAGTGTTCTGCAACTACCCAAAAAACGTGCTTCCCAGGGAGATGACTGGGCAAGATCTGAATCTTGAACAGTGTGAAATTTGGGAGAAAGAGGCAGTTTTCCTGTAGCCTGTGATCTTTAAGTCATTGTGCAAATCTGTGAGAACATTCTACAGAGAAGATAATCACTACCCTTTTATCATCACAGATACACAATCAAACAGTCATTGGATACGTGCTAGGCAGAAAGTAAACTGATTGGTTTATAAAAGACTTCTTTTTCCATGCAACGTGCAACATCTATTGTCCTTGCTCCCTTGCTAAAGTATCCATTTCTTGGTACACTTTTTCAGAGAATAGAAAACTGCACTTAAGAGAAAAGCTTCAGTTCCCTTTCATTTGGCTAAGTCAATGAATAATTGGTAATATAAATCCGTAAGTAGAAAAAGAAATCAAGTCACTAGTGTGCTTAGAAATGCACAAAAACCTGATTGCTTTAAAAAAAAAAAAAATAAAACCTACACAGACACAAAAGAAAAGGAAAGAAAAAAAAAAAAAAAAGAAGGGGGAAGAGCCAAGGGGCTACTATTAATTTCATAGTAATTCCACTGAAACTGCAGATAAAAAATGGATTTGGAAATGGATGCAACTGAAAGTCTGATTTATGCATGTGCTTCTAAAATCATAAAATAGGAAATTGAGCATGCATCCCAAATTTCTTTTCCTATATTGAGGAAATGAATTTATACTGCCATAAGGAGAAACAGAATTGTGTTTTCTGTCTTTATTCTCCTGAAATCATACACTTGCTAAATTAAGTTTTGATAATCTTTAATGAGCTAGGACCTTCCTTTAGCTCCTTTCTGTCCTGCAGATAAATAGCAATGATTTGGGGAAAAAGTAGGGGTACTGAGACCTTTGGGAATCATAAAGAGCTGAAGAGTTTTCCAAGATTAAATAATAAAATTTAGGTAGTTAATGCACCACCAATGAACTGATCTCTGATACTTTTAAGTACATTATATAATGTCAGGAGCTGCAGTATGCCGATGAAGACAAACTGCCTGGCATTCACAGATAAAATGAGAGGTCTGCTTAATCCTGTATTAAGATAGTAATACCCGATAGTGGACCATTTTGTGTCCAGAAATATCATCGATAGCTTGTATAGGTGCATTACAAAAGGTCATAAAAGAAGTTTCTTGTTTCAATATAAACTAGTTGATGCTGGAGTCAAGAAGGCATTGTTCAGTTTGTGTTCAAGCAGGAGGCCGGACTAGATGACTTCAGAGCTTCATTCCAACCTGAATTATTCTTTGTTTCTGTGATTATCCAGCTCTGTAGCTAAGCCTGGAAAGAGATTTGTGGCATTCTAGTAGTTTTCACATTTATCTAAACAATTAGGAGTGTCCTGTGTGGAAAGAGAATATCAAGCTTGTTTGACTGTCTTCTCTGATCCTTTATGACATATTCTACTTTTCTTTGTGTAATACAGCTTAATTGGGCCTGCATAACTTCATTATTTTACACAATTCCAGGTAATTCAACCAATGAAATGTGGCTTCAAAAGATGAAGTCCTTTTTTGTAATCAACCATTATGTAGACTTAGGGAAGGAGGCTTGGATGTGATCAGAGGAAATTACGTACTATGAAAAGATGTAGGTACTTCGCCATTTGCAGGTTGAATGGTTGTCTCTTCAAAGCTTTTCCCTCTAAACCAACTTATATGCCTGTAATGAGGAGAGTCCATGCCGTAACATTTAGATGTGCATCAAGAGGTCAGGTATTGTACTAGCCTGGAAAGAATAGTGGTCTTGAATAATATTCTAGTCAAAATCTGTGTTTAGATTGCAAACCCACTTGTCAAACCTTAGAGCTTTTTGAAACTGGGATTTAGAGTACGGTTTGTCTTTAATATAGATACTTCTAAACAGAAGTTAAGTTTTTATTTGGGGGTTGGAAATCAGCTACTACCCTAAACATTCTAACCTAAATTTTCTGCTAGTTTATACAAAATGTAGTCATGCATAGACTAAGTATGAGCAAAAGCCTGAACTACTCAAAATTTGCCATTAACTTTTCAAATGTCTCCATTAAATGAAGGTAAATTGAGACCGCCAATTGCCGTTTTGAACATATGGTATTTTGACAGTACAGTAATATATCAGTTTCACTCTAGGATTCATTAATGTGAGCTAGATTCATGCAAAACTTGTAAAAGGTTTTGTCATTTCATTTGAAAACAGTATGTCTACTTAAAATAATTCATACAGTCTCCCCACCATCCTCACTGCTTATACCTGTACCATAAGAAAGACTATATAGCTCAGACTATATGCTGGAGTTTGTTGTTTGTTTTCTTTTGTCCTGTATGGATATAAACATTTTACTTTTTCTTTTGTTGTTGGTCTTTTTCTTAAACATGCAAGACTGTAGTCACAGCATCACCTAGGTGGCATAATTTTGAATCCTCCCTCCCCAGCACTCCATAGTAAATGTGAGGACACATCATGCTCTACCTGAGATTTAATTTCTTTGAAAGTTGTATTTGAGTATCTTTAAGAAATAAATGGAGGGCCATTATTGCTTTCACAGAATCCTTATCTGATTGAAACTTGAAGAAGTTCCCTTTTTGTCAAAGAATGGTTTGATGCAAATAGTTCCAGAAGAAACAGAAAGTGGCTGAAACACTAACCTGGGTGCTCTTATGATCCAAAAGTACTTAGGCAACACAGATTGGGTGATATTTCTTTCCTTCTTCCCCAAACAGTTTGGGTTAAATGGTGTTACACGAAATCTTGTTTTTAGCCTCTCATTGCTGCTAAAGTTGAAGTGAATAAGTACCATATGATTGTCCTGGAGAGCATACAAATGGCAAAAGCTGAAGTTGAGAATATTATGCAGGACAACAACAAAACTTTCTTTCCCAGTTCCTCTTTTTCCTGTCCATTTGACTGCTTGATTTCCTGATGGGCTGCAAATATAACATGGTCTGCCTCTTATGCAAGTCAGAAATCAGATCTGGCATGTGGTTTCTTTCAGCCTGTCAAAGATGCAGTATCCTATATTCTATTCAACAATGCTGCTTAATACAGCATATGACTGTAAATCTTTTTACGTACACTACAGTAGAGACCTTTGTCCCTTGTGATTTACCAGGTTTTATTCAGCTGAAAAAAAGACTGGTGTTCAAGAGCTATTTCAGGAGGAACTTAACTAGTCCTGAGAGGGTGCAAAAAGAAAGTAAATTCCTTTATTAACCCCCATCCCCCCAAACAAAATAATTAAAAAAAAAAGAAGAAAACAAAACCCAAACAACCAACACCCAAAAGAAAACAACCCACATATAGAAACAGATCAAAATCATGATGACTGCAAAATTCTGAACACATCGTGCTTGCAAAATTATAGGTCAGGAGCTACTAACTGGAAATGCAACTCTGGAAGCCTTTGCAGTCAGGAAGGCAAAATTTTGTTTAGGAACTATTGTTCTTAACTCCTGAAAGCTTTTACTGTTTAGCTTTATACTACCACATAATCAGCTGAGGACTTGGACTCATTTTCTAAAAGCAACTGCAAACAAGAGCTAATAATGCTGTGTTTAGCTGCTTCTGAATGTAGATTTGACATGGCAGCTTGTGTATGTCAGAAAGAAAGAAGGAATTAGTATCTGTAAGCCTACCAGAAGTTTCCATAGAAGACACACATCAAGCACTGCTGAACATACAGTTTAGACACTTCTTAAAAATATATATTTAAGCCTTAAAGTCCTGTCAGTTATTGTATTTATATTGCCAAGATTTAACTCGACTCCACTAAAATCATGTATTGTATTGCTACTAAGTGTCAGCTATCTTCTTCCTGTATGTCATTTCAACCTAGATTTCTGAATAAAGAATTTTTGAAGATTTAAACCATGGAATTAACCCATTCTACACTGAGTTTCTGAGACATTAAGAAGCTTCATATAGTTTAGTTTGAAAATATTATGCCAAGGTTTTTATTGTTCTTAATATCAACATCTCACTGGAAGCACAGGGTAGGTTTCCAGATCTCTGCAGAGTGGTAAGGCTTAACTGACTAATGAAACATTTGTCCCTCCTTATAGTAGATAAAATTGTAATTAGCAGTTAAGAAACTGCTGATGCTGCTATTGATCCATAACATTCAACATGCACAGGCCAATCTATTGTTCTGCAGACAGCTAGGATAAACAAGCAGTCCAGAAAAGCTTGCATTTGAAATCAAATAGTCTGAATATGGATTTAAAAAGAATGTGCATGAAAAAAATTGCTTTCTTCTTTTATGCAATTGAAAAAGAAGGGAAAAAAAAAGCCTTGGGTGGTTCAAAAGTATATAGTATCCAAGGAGATATAGGGTCTAAGACAAACCCATCAGTATCCTAAACGAGATGCTCCAGTAAGCAGAAAATACAAATGAGTGAGATCAAATAACAGTGAATGAAGATGAAACTAAAATGGTTTCTCTCAGTTGTTTATTTATTATTCTATAAAGATTTGAAAATTCAGGGGGCGTATTTTGGGTGTACTTAAAAACAAGGCAAATGTTTTGGGGGGATTGTATTGCATATAAATATATAGTGGGAAAACTAGTTAGTGGATGAGGGTCTGTGAAAACAGAAAAATTACAGGATTGTTGAAATCAATATTGTTCGGTCAATAGAATAAAATACGAGCAATTTTAAAATTGTTCAGTAGATTTTGCACAGGCATTAAAAATTATACAGTAGAATGCAGCATTTGGGAGATATTCAAATTCCTACCACATTTTAGGGCTCATTACTTTATATAATCATCTAGAGTTAACTTTCAGGTACTCTGCAGTGCTCTCCCCTGCCTACTCATCTTTTTATTTATGTAGGCTTCATGAAAAAGATAGGAATTAAACTCATACTGGGATGATTGTAGTAAATTTTCCACAGAAAAACTGTAAAAATATGGTCTGTTGTGTGCTAGATATTTATTCCTGTTAATGCTAAACTTTTTTTAAGTTAAGACCAAAAAAAGGCATCTCCAAATAAGAGTTTAGGTGTCGTGGAAATTATGGTGTACAAGCTTGATGATGAGTTGTCTTTACTCCATGAACTTATTATACCTCTGTTCCTGGCCAGACAATGTCTTCATAAAGCAGTAGAAATGATGCAACTATGATGGAAAGCACCACAAAGTAGTGAGATGTTTGCATCGCGATATTGAATATATTGTTATTCAAGAAGCCTAGAAGAAAAAAAAGGAAGGTAGCATTCTTTTAATAGTTACATCATCTAAAACCTTCTAAATAATATCAGCATAACTAATATCTTGACCTAAACTTGCATGTTTCAGGTTTTTTCTGCAGAAGTTGAAATTTCTTGCCAGTTTATACTTTCCAGAATATATCACTGGGTCAAGACTGGAAACAAAAACACATTCCTATATAAGTACATGTGTCTATGTGTGCATGCACATACATTAATATAGAGCAATTCAAAGTAGCTGTTTTATTTAACTGTTTTCCTGGTAGCATCATCATGATGACACAGTTAGCTGGGTTGTACATATGATTAGCTTCCTTGCAAAATTGCTTTCTGTGTAAAATATGTAGGAAAATATAAACTGCTTTTGAAACAAGAACAAACAGGAAAAACTACTTAAAAAGAGTAAAACTAGTAAAAAAGCCTGGGAAAAATTCCAGATATTTGATCTTTAAACTGAAATTCTTTCTTTTCCCTAGATTTTTTTGTTGTTGTTGTTGATTTTTAAAAGGGGTGCTTGATATCCTTGAATATACCTTCTGCCCACCACCTTATTTCTAATTCTCTAAAACCTTTAATGGATTCTTTGATAATTTTAAGTTATTAAATGTTTCTGTAGGTTTATAATTTCTATTACTGTTGTGGTGACTGTGTAATCAAATAGTTGTCATATAATTGGGATCCAAATATATTATCCTAGCAATGTTTAGAGCTGTGTAAAATTCACTGAATTTAATTGAAGTGTTTAGAAGGTTAGAAATATTTTAAAGGGATACTGTGATAAAAAAGAGGATCTGAGCTACATTTAGACGTTTTTATACTTAGCTGAACTGTTAAACCTTTTCAGATTTTTTGACCAAGGAGGAAAATAAATTTATGGCAACATGAAAAAAAAGGGCAAGGAAAATGCAATATAATTTAGAAGCTGCATCTGCAGATCATGGAAAAGCTTCAATTCTTCTGTGGATTTCCTTGGAATTCAAAGGGTAAAACCAATTTTTTAAAAATTGGGTCTGAAACCAAACTTTAGCTAGTAACTGGTATTTAAGTCACTAGTTTTAAATAAATCAAGACATTTGAAGACTTTAAACTTGTAGGTTATTGCTAAAATCATGCACAGTGGAGCATGCACATGATTTTATGTAATGCCCAGATCACTTTTGCTTACAGGAATGCAGAAATTTACACTGCTTCCTGGTGTGAGAATTAAAGATCTTCAGAGGAAATTTTTCATTTGGTGTCAGGCTCTCAACTCTTAGCATATCCATCCAAGGATTTTTTTACAGCTCAGGAATAATTTTTACAATTTATAGAATGCACAAATTAGAAAGTTATCATGTACAACAGCCCTCAAAAGTGCAGTGGCATCCTTGTTGCTTTTATAAACGTCTGTTATTGTGGTTAAGGTTATCCACGGGGTTAAGATGGCTGATTAGTATCAGCCACCAGTTCTCACTACCACTTAAATCTGATGTTTAATTAGCTGTGTTTTGGTTTTGTATTTTTTTTTCTTTTTTTTACTTTCCTCCATTTGGATCAGGTCATCTAACATTCTGACTACCTCTTAAAATATCCTGAAAGCTGGGGAACTGTAGGTCATTGGTATTTCTTGCAGAATAGGATCATAATTTGTATCTGAAAAGCAAGGACTGAAAGTGCCAGAAAGCAGAACTTTTTTGCTGATCTGTTACAGAGGATACCTCATTAGATGTTTGTTAGTAAAAGGCTTTTAGAAGTTTTTGAGCAAGTGATGGCTATTTTGGATAATCTAAATTTCTGTAGCTACACCATATGCGGTAAATTGAAAACAACATCATAATGTTTCAGTAGCAAAACACACTAATAATCCTTTTTCATATATGTCAATGGCCTCCTTTGTTCTCCCCTCTCTTCACCCAGAAAAACATATCAAAATTCAGCCTGCAGTTATGATATTGAATATGTATGACAAGGTAGAATAGAAAATTAAGTATAATTCAGCACTGGACAGCACTTTTCGAAAGATGAGTGAATCAGGTTAAAACTGCTTCATTTCTGTGTTTGGCTGCAGCATTTATTTACATTAATTTTACAGAAATGGAAGTCAATGTGGTGATGATGATGATAATATTTCCTACTTTACCTAGTGATATAGGAAAGTGACAGCACAAATGTGGCTATAAACTGAACTATCACTTCTCCCTAGAAGAGTCAATTAGAACATAACAGATTTCATAATAAGTAACCTGTAGCTTTCAATCTTCTGTTCATGATAAAAAAAATAAAATAAAATCAAGTAAACTAGTTGTGTTCTGCCATTTAAAGTACTGGGACTTTTAAAATACAAGATAGAAATAATTCTGACTCTCATCAAGAAAAATAAATATATTGCAACCATTTCAAAGCCTCTGATGTTCTGGAATTCATGCTGTGAATCTAAGCAATGAAATTCATTAATCTCAACATTGTATATTCATAACTGAAAAATTCAGAAAAAAAATATGCTACATGATTATGTCTTGTTTATACATGCAAGCTATCACCATTGTATATTGAACCCTGCAAAGATGCTTTCAGTGAATGTCTGAAGGGTGGCATTAGATCGTCGTCAGAGCCATGTAGAAAAATTGTCTTTGTACACCTGATATACTGTGGAAGAGGTACTGTATTAATAAATAATCTAGCCTGTGAATATCAAGCTAATAAATGTTTGTAAAGGATGATTATATGTTCAGATACATGTGTTGGTTGAGTGGCACAACTATACAGTTATTACTTGCTGCTTGGGAAAACAAAGGCTTGTTTGTGGATTTTTTTACCTGAATATAAAATGACTAGTTTATATTTTATATATATAT
>NW_009929585.1:20879-30269 GCF_000696875.1 Nestor notabilis | reverse complement strand
ATAGGACAAGAGGTAACGGGTTTAAACTTAAACAGGGGAAGTTTAGATTAGGTATAAGGAAGAAGTTTTTTACCATGAGGGTGGTGAGGCACTGGAATGGGTTGCCCAAGGAAGTTGTGAATGCTCCATCCCTGGTGGTGTTCAAGGGCAGGTTGGACAGAGCCTTGGGCAACACGGTTTAGTGCAATGTGTCCCTGTCCATGTCAGGGGGGTTGGAAGTAGATGATCTTAAAGTCCTTTCCAACTCTACCCATTCTATGATTCTATGATTCTATATTTCCTGTCTTCCATTTTTTATTTCATTGGACTAGTAGGAAATGGGAGCTGAGGTAGCATTCCAAATGAAGACAACAAAAGTGTGAATATTAAAGTATTTTAAATATTTTTAAAGTCTTTTCTCAGTCATACAGTTCACTTTCTTGTATATAGAGTCAAAAATGGTGGAAAGAAATACTGTAGGAAAATGTCTTTTCCAGATACACAAATTTGCTTTGATTCAAAGCAGAGTAGAGCACTGCAGACTGTAAGGACAAACTTCAGGGGACCTGAGACTTCTAAGAGTATGAGGGGAGAGACGCTATTTGCAGTAAACACTGTTTGGTACTGAAGATGTGCAAACTGCTCACAGTGGGAAGGAAAAAGACAATGGAAATGCAGATAAGGCTGAAAAGAGTGTTAATGGAGACAAGATTCATAGCTGGTAGTAAAAATCACAACAAAAATTATTCAACTACCAAATAACGGAGATAAAAGCTACAGTTCACAGTAGACTGTGATGTGGCGAGTGACACACAATTCACCTAAACCTGAAAATGAGCATAACTGGGCTTGATAATACTATAATAAATGTTGTTTAATTTCTTTCTTAATAATAGGAACTTGCCTAGGAAACATTTGCATGGTATTATGAGTTTTCATCCCACAGTCCATTTGATCATATGCATAATGTTAGCTGATATTAAGGCTGAAGATAAAACAATGTGTAATGAAAGTGAAAAGAACACCATTTTGTGTCAAACAAACAGCTCCACAAAATATGACTTAGATCAGGTGCTAGAGACAAAATTCGCTATTCATGTAGCACAAAAGTCTATATTTAAAACAAGTTAAGTAAAGGCTGATGAAAAGATATAATTTTTTCCTCCTTCCACAGAAGTTTATTCATGTTGCTTCTTCCAAACTTCTGTTTAAAGAAATACCATTTCAATTAGTCAAACCTTTTGAAGCAGAGCTTTTCTCACTTTTTAAAGAATAACTGATGGAACAGAGATTGAATGTGTGGATGTGTGCCAGTTATTATTATATTATATATTATATACCACCTAGCACCTGGTTTATGTATATATGACATAGGAAGAAAAGCAAAGATGTGAAGGACAAAGCAGAAGCTGCTGAAGGTATATATTGCACTCATTTGTACCAGAGAATAGTTCGTTAATTCCACCTTACAGGTTTTATAATCTCCTGCTTAATTTCTCTTATTTTATTTTTTTCTTTCTCTTTTCTCTTTGGTAATGCAAATTCATTCTTTAGCCAGAGCTAAGAAGCTAAAAAGATTTAGGTCATGATTAAATGCTCCAGTACCAGTGACTACCAGTAGATGCAAATCTATGAAAAGGATTCAGTTTCTCAGTTAGCTAGGAGGATATCTGATTCCACAACTTTCCATTTGTTTTAGAGGCGTTCGGTGAAAATAGCATCTTTCCATAGTTTGTACATCTAGGAAGTGTAAATGGACACAACTACTTCTGCCCTAAATTTGCAGTAGGTGGAGAGTTTGTTATTTTGATTGACATTAAGTAATGGCATTGTAATAAATTTATTTTCTTTAAGTAATCAAGAATGACATGATTAGCTATGGTGGGTTTGTCAGTAACTTGAAACAAGCTGAATTATACAGAAAGCTCACAGCTTAATCATGGGCTGATAAAATGCCTATGTCTTAACCTCTTCCACTGATAAGGACAAATCAAAACGACCATTTACTCAGCTGTGTTTACTGGATACAATTTCCTCAAGGAACTGATATAAGCTTGGTTAAAAAAAATTGTAAATAAAACATAATTCTTTCAAGTGGTGTACACAATTAAGATGGGAATCAGAAGCAGATAGAATAAATCATAAAAAATAACTAATCACATTTTGAAACATAGAAATTTCTAAGTAGCTAATATAGCTTTTCATATGGGTCCATACATGCACAGTAGGTAGCACCTTATTATTTAGGTTACTTTTAAACTCTAGCATCATAAAAAACTTGGAGACAAAGAGGAGCTTAAGCCATAGCCACATATTGATGACACTGAAAGTAGAAAAAGCAGATAAAGCAGCTACCTATTTTAGAAAACACAGAGGTACTGCCTTTTTCCACCCTAATAAATTTCTAAGAACACTTAAAAGAAAGGCAAGGATCTGATATCTTAACCCATTCTTCAACCTGAAAAGAATAATTTTGCTCAATTTTAATTTCCTCGGGGCTCCCCAGATGGCTGAATCTGGGCCAGAGGATTCATGATGGAAGAAAGGGGTATGAGAAAAACTGACTCCCAAGCCCGATGTGTGGGGTGATGACAAGTCTGGGTTCAATTTCTAAACTGTTTTGGCATTTTATATGATGCAGATGCTGCTTTAAAAATAGAATGCTACTGTAAACTCACAGCCCTGATCGTGTTCTGCATTCAACAGGAACCGCTTTCCTTAGGTCTCCACAAATAACGTTAATCAGCTGACAGATATTTAGTAACATTACCAAAGACATGAAATCTGAATGGTCTGTTCAGTCTCTGCAGACCTGAATCAAGCCAAGGGTAAATTAGAGTAGGGTGCAAGATGACCTCACAAAGTAAAATGTATTACTAGTTGTTCCCATGTAACAAGAAAGGGCTTCCAAACACCTTGCTGCTTTTTTTTTGTTTGTTTGTATGTATGTTTGATTTTTTCTTTAATAACTACCACTGGATTTCTGACAAAGCATAGATTTTTATCCATATTTTATTTTTCCTGGAGAAAATTCCATAAGGACATTTCTAACATGCTGTGAGAAATGCAGATGAAATGCAGATGCAACCCTTTCTTAACCTAGGAAACACACAGCTATTTTTTTTGGGAATGAACTAGGTTGTACCACAGCTTAGAAGATTTGTGAGTGTTGCCTAGGGACAATTCTGTTGATTAATTCCAGTGTGTTCTCAGTTATCAAAACAAGTTACTGGTAGATAGATTCTCTGGTCTGTATATGTCAAGGCACCACACAAAGAAAAATTTTTCTCAAATTATTAATGATGCATTCACAGGAGAAATGAAGTGGATTTCTGGTAGGAGTCTTTAGTGTTGTACATTGTGTTACTGGCTTACAGTACGACAAAAAAAAAAAAAAAAAGAAGGAAATAAAGTATGTTATGTACCAGCACATTTTAAAGGATGTACCAAGATATTTCTTGGTAATTTCCTCTTTCTCTCCCTTGAAGGCTATGAAAATCTTTCTTTTAAAATGTAATGCTTTTGTTCTCCGTGTCTGCATGGACTTTTTCTATAGTTTGTTATTCTTCTAATGCCTCAGCAGGTGCCGTCAAGGAAGCAGAACACACATTTGTATTTGTTCGACAATCCCAAACCCTTTGCTTCATTTTCTCTTTTCCCACTGCTCTCAGCTCCCCTGTTTAGAGACTGTTCCTCAAGAATGCTATCCAGGTTGCTCTCAATACCAGTGATGATTTATCAACACCTTTATGATGTAGAGGGTACATAGAAAACATACTAATGGGAGGAAAAAGAGAAGAAGGGCACAACCAAAATACCCACAGGCTTTCGAAAAGATTCAAAAGTAAAGATAGTGATTCAAAGAACTCGTTAAGAACTCACCAGCAAAGTTTTAAGTTGACAAACAGGTATTCTTTATTGCTGCACCAGGAAACACGGGGGATAGCTCCTCCTAGCATGTCCCCTCTGAGCATCAAACAAACTGTGATGATATCGTTGTTAATCATACATATTCATTACATTATATGCATGTTTATGAAGTTGTTTATACACGACATCACTTTTCTAGAACATTCTTCCTGCATGCGCGCTTTATTATGGTAGTGGTCTTTGGGACCCCTGGTGGTCATTTCTTCATCATCTTCCTCTTCATCACCTTGTCCTTTGGCTGAACTTCAAGTCCGGAAAGTCCCATCATCAAGCCAGCTACCACTAGTCCAGTTCTGGCTGGTCATCGTGGAACATTTACTCAGGATACTTTCTCACTGTCATCTATAACAATATCCTACTTTTTCAATGTCATCTATTACAAGGCCACAAAGCCTAACTGAATTTAACCATTTACAAAAGATTATACTTCCTTGTCTCAATAGGCAGATGAAAATACGAATTTCTTAGAGGAAAGTAACATTTCTGGGGAAAAAATAATAATACAGAAAGGAACACAGATATATTCCAGCAGAGTCCCGTCTCTGATATGTATGTCTAACCTTGTTTCCTTCAATCTTACATGTTGCAGGTTCAACAAAAGCACAGTGTTAATGAGCTCAGACAGAAGAGGAGGATTGTCTAAGTCCCTGAGTGTGAAAGAAATCTAATATGTCTATTTATAGTGCCTCTAGGTGCCTGTCAAATGTATTCATTACCTGCCAATAAGATAGAGATACTATTTCAGCTGCGAACATGCAGTCTACAAATTGAATGAAAGGCTGGAAGAGTTGCTGGTTGCAGACATACTTGTTAGGGTATTTGGCAAAAGAGCACTTGAGCAAAGGGCATGAGATATCAGTCTGGCAAAAATCACTTGCCCTTGAATCAGAAAAATACAGACTTACTACCACAACCACTGCTTAGGGGAAAAGCCTGCAAAGAGATACTCACTGCTGTCAGCATAAGCCTACTGTGACAGCTTCTTTTCAGTCTCACTTAGCAACGTTGCATGGGCTCCCTGGGTCCTGTGTCTCACCAGTATTTCCTGCTGTATAACTGTCCGCTAAAGACTTAAAAAATCTAGGATGAAGGTGATGCTTTAAATTGTCTTTTAGTGATTGGTGGTGTTGAGAGAGGTGCTAAGGCAGACTGCGGATGCCAGCCAAGCCCCTCCAGTCCTGGGAGCTGCAGTCACCTCCTGGAAAGGAGCCTGAGAGAAAAAAGCAGCTCCAAAACACAGGGGTACCACAAAAGCTCACCCAGCATCGATGGGCATTGGTGAGGAAGGTGTCACAGCTCCTCAGGGCCAGGAAAAAGGGAAAGGGCTGTGTGCAACCTGGGAACTCCCAGACGAGGGCTTCTGTGGTGGTGGTAGTGGCAGATGGGAGCGGCAGAGCTCCACAGGGTGAAGCAACCTATCAGTGTCAAATTACTGACACTGATTTTTCACTTGGAAACTTGGATGGTTGTTAGAGCCTGCTAGCTTCAGAGTCAGCAGCTCTGCCAGTTGCTTCTTGCCATGGGTGGTCAGCTGAAAGCTAAATAAAATTGACCTCTGGCAGTTGCAGACTAACCACTAACAGCTAAAATGCTTTAAGCTTCTCTTAATTTTCCAGGGCTAATATCAGGGCATTATAGGGCTTATATGAACCCTGTTTCCTTTTGCATCCTTTGGCCTCACTCCTTACACTAGCAGTGTGACCTGCCCTACTAGACTGCACCTTGAGGAGATCTTTCTTTTCTCAGTTAGTCCTACCTTTTTTGGTTGCACCAAGTTTAGGGCCAGAATCAATAACATAAGTAAGAAATGAATAATTCATATCCACCAGGACCAGTTTTAGCCTCTCACAGGAGTCTATGAGAGTGACCATTTTGTAAACTCAGCTCTCAGCTCTGTGTAGCCTTTTTGCCAATTAGCAACTGTCAGAGTCACAGGACAGCTTCTTCATATTTAAACCTGTATCTCACCTGTCTATGTTCTGTCAATCAAACTTGATTATGCAGACAGGTCTTATCCTTCATTGATATTGTAAGAGGTTTGCCATATTACTTTACTTCTTACTTTCCCCTCTGCCCCTCAAATTCTGTTCTAAAATACCTATGTAACATCTCCTGTTACATGAAACAAAATATATACTGGACTTGATTCCAATTACATTTCTTTCAGATTTATAGCTGTTTAACTTTGCTGCCTTCTGTTGAGTAAGTGCTGATATACTTTTAGGACAGCTTCACCAACCATTATCCCAGACTTCAAGAATCTCCTTTAAAATCACTCTCAGGCATTATTGCTAAGTTAACCTACCACAGTAGTCAGGTTAGACAACCTGACTCACATAACCAATTATTTTCACTATCTATTTAATAGCTTATCAAGTTTTAAAACCTGTTTCCTCATTTACTTTTTACATTTCAACCAATTCATCTCCCTGTAAAAATGAGGTAATATGCTGTAAAGTTAAAAGTGCACTAACATGCACATTAGTGAATGTTTGCATTACAGGGGTTCTGCATGTCATAGCTGCTGTGCTATAGAAGATGACTTGAAATAAGCCTTCTAATTGATCTGCACATCAAATGCTATAAAAATGTAAAAAAGGAGCTTAGACTGTCGGTAGCTTGGCTAGCTTGCAGTCTGTTGTCCCTGGTCTCATTTCTTTAATGCACATGGTGATAACAATGACTAAAATTCATCTGCTGTCAATGTCAATAAATCTCTAACAAAACTGTAAGAAAAATTCACAACCAGTTGTTGGAGAGTTTTCATATTTCTTACTTGAATATAGAATCACTAAAGTAGTGTCAAGGTTTTTTAGTATAATATCTGCAGGGTCATTTGTGGTGCTCATTTTCGTATGAAACATGCCTTTTCACCATCTCTGTCTGCCACAGAAGTTCACAGTGGTTATAGAGAGGGAAAAGGTTGGGAAATAGTTCCAGTCTGCTGCAGGCTTTCAGAGAACAGATGTCAGTTAGACATAAAAAAATAAACTTGGCTGAAGTGAGTTTACCTTACAGACATCCTTGGGCTATTAAAAAAACCATCATTGACTCCTGTTTCCCATCATGTAGAATTAGTTTGTTGCTAAATTCACGGTTTATCTAACACCACTGAATTTAATAGTCTTACATCAGGGATGAATTTGGCCCTTAGTCTTTAAAGCAATCTTTCCCCTTGTGTGCAACAAAACCACCATATGGTGAGTCCTTGGCTTGGTATCCATAGCTGAGCTTGCTATCACTCTTTTCTGATTCTGTTGGTGGAAAAGGTTAAACCCTGCAGAGCTGGTTTAGTCAATGCCAGCCTTCAACAACAGGGGTGAAAAAGGAGTTAACAGGGAGCTTCATCCATACAAGCCCTCCTGTTCATTCTCCAGGGGCTGCACATTATGCAGGCTGAGCTGTTTGCTGTTTATGGAGTGGTGGAGTTGAGCCCCACAGAGAATTAAAGGAACAATTCTCTTAAAACTGTTCAGTTACTCCTGTAGTTCAGTCTGTGAGACATCCCTCCTCATAAGCGCTGAGAAAGGAAGCAGTACCTGAATAAGCTCCCCTTCACACCACCTAGGATGAAGACCTATGCCGCAAAGTGCTGAATCTGTAGGGAAGGAAGCTGCAGTTAGCAGTACAAAAATATATCTGCTGAATTTAATTGTCCAAAATTTTTGCCCTACACCGATTAAAATGTGTAAGAAGTGGGTATTGCGTGCTTCCGTGTTGCAGACTAAGAGGATTTGTCAATCATACCATGTCAGTCTCTTCAAATCCTCTCCACTAGTTTTCTTCAGGACACTGTAACTAGTGCAAACACTTTTCCATGAACTGCAGAGCTTCAGGTTTGTCTTTCCCCACTTGCCTTATAGCAGGATTAGCCCCTGCTTGGTCAGTCATGCCAACCTTTGACTCACTCACTGTTCATCTCTTTTTGTCTCAAGCATCTCCAGTTTCTTTGCTGAGCCACGTGTGGAAAATAGCTTTCAGATAAAAACTGTCAGATTGATGCCTTCAGCTTTGTCCATGAAGTGGTTCTAACACATTCAGAAAGCTTTGATTGTTGTCTCAAAATACTTAATCGAGACCATTTGTATTTCCAGATGGTTTTGTATGTAAAGAGAGATTCAAACACTCTCATATAAAAAGAATGGTAGTGTTTGCCCAATGGATTTTTTTCAAATAAATTAATCAGTCTTTTAGTTGGAAATCAATCCTTTAGGAAATTTTCTTTCTGTTTCCAGTCGTGTTTCCCAGCTAAGTTCAGAAACATAGATACAGCTCCTCAAATTTCCTGTATCATTCAAGTTCGCAAGGCATTTAAGGCAGAAGAACCATTAAAACTTTTGTTACAGTGTTACTGGCAGGGTTGTTTTCTCTTGGTTTTCATAATAGATTATTTTTAATTTTTTTCCTGCAGCAAGAGTTTATACACCTGCAGCATGGCACAGAGCAAAATTCACAAAGCAGAGCTCAGATCTAGAGATGCTACCTGCCCTGGGTTCCTCCTTAGTTGAAGAAGAGAGCCAAACTTGTCTGGAGAGCAAATCTAGAATAAAAGCCATTTTTAAGACATCTAAATCCCCTCCTGAATGACCTCTCTGCCAGCTGACAACAGGACAGGAGGTTGAAATCTCCAGTGCTAAAGCTAGGTTTTGTGGACATCCCTTTTCCACCCTATGGCTTTTTACTGAATAACCACCTACTTTTTTTCACAGATTCCTGCCTTGTTGGGTGCACTAAAGGAAAGAACAGGCTGTGTCAGTACTTACTTATTTTTTCTGCCAACCTCTCCATCAACCTGTGGTCTTCTGCTTTATTTACTGCCAACTGTTCAGATCCTGCTCTGAGAGCACAAAATGCATCATTTTGCTATCTGCTTGTGAGATGAGAGGATAGGATTGTGCTCCTTTTACTAATCTAGATGTGAAGGGCAGTGAGATTGCAGTGTTTTCAGTCTCTGTCTGAACCAGTACCAGTGGAGGAGGGTGAGCCTCGCACCTTAACAGAGGATTTCCAAGCTTCGATGACCAATTTGTCTCTGGCACATGTGGGTCCATTTCTGCCCTTGGAGAGATGTTTCTCCTTCCTCTGGGCCCTCACTTCTCTGTTTCTTTAGCTTGTTCCTGTCCAGTCCTCTTGTCACCTCCCTAGGGGATCACTGTCTATAACTCTGAATGCCATACCCTCTTCTGCAGATCTTTATTCAACATTTTGCATCTTTACTCATCTCTTTGCATCCTGTCTCCTATTTTCAACCTCAGTCCTAGTTTCACTGCATATTCCCTTCTCCCAGCATAATTTTTACCTTGTCTATATTTTTTTTGCCTTGTAAGGCTGCATCTCCCACTCTTGCAGGCTGCTGTGCTTTCTCTTGGGTTCCAGCAATAGCCACACTTAAAGCAGTGGAAAGTGCATTGTCAGAGACCCATTGCCTATAGTAGTCATGAGTAATAATTTCAAGGTAAAGACTATTTATTTCAGAGGCAA
>NW_009929585.1:0-20848 GCF_000696875.1 Nestor notabilis | reverse complement strand
TCAGCAGGAGGAACATTGGAAACATTTAAAAGACAGAAAGATTTTTTTCACAGGTTAGTAAGTTGTACCATGTTTACATAGGCATTCAATGAATCAGCTTCTTTCCTGATCCAACAGCAGTAAGAATTTGAAAGTCTTATTCCACAGCTTTTTAGTCTCAATGTAACATAAACAAAACAATTATTAGTTCCTGTGGCCACTGTTGGAACAGGAAGAACAATTTTGCATGGGAACTTTTCTTTTTTTTTTAGAAACTTTCCAAAAGAAATTCTGTCTGAAGTGCATTTGCTGACATGGAAAATTTTAGCTGCAACAGTTCAAATTTGATAAACCAATAAGTAATTGAATGCTGGATCTTGTAGAGAAAGTGTTAGATGGCAGCCTTTTAATATTCATATTCCTACTAGCTCCATTTGCAATATGCCATTTGCTATATAACTACATTCCAATTACTACAGTAACGGATGAGAAAAATATTTAATTTTTCATCAATTTTTTCATTAACAAATGAAATAATCACATTATTAAGCATAGCAAACTTTTCATATAAAATACATCGGTGATTCCTGGATATCCCTATTTAGCTCTTAATGACAACATGCATAACATTATTTTGGACTGAAATCAATAGTATCCATAGTCATGATAGCTTTTTTAGTTATGATGATTATTTGCCATTTTTGGTATTCAAGGTCTATGGTTTTCCTACTTTTTATATCTTTTGATTTCACACATACTCAGGTGTAAGCACCAATGCAGAAAATTTGTGTTAGCAGGAGAAAGAAGGCTATTCTTTTTAAGAAGACAATTGTTTTGCTGATTCATCATAAAACTGCTTTCTTTGCCTCTTGACTGCTGCAACTCATATGAAGATTTTGAGTCATGAAGCAGCACAAGAACCTTTGTAAATTAAGAAGAAATTAGATCTGTAAGAGCTTTTCTTTTTAGTGGTGGAAGCTGTTCTAAAACCAGAAACATTGTCCAAGCCTTCATAAAAGTCCTGTAATGTAATTACAGCTAATAGAGAAAATGTGAAATTCTATTTAGGTAGAGCAGATGAAATAGTAAGATATAAACCCCACATCTATCAGAGGAAGTAGCTCTTTAGCTGAACGGGTTTGTCTCCCTATTTCTTTTCCCAGGCACAGGAGGCAATGTTCAGAATTGACCAATACAGAGAAGATACTCTTGGAGAAGCCCTGAGGTATTTGGTTTCAATCCCCTTTCTTTAACAAATACAAACTGGTATCCCCAAGAACTGTAGGTATGCAAAAATACCTTTTCCTCTAGGTGCAGAAACCTGGGAGTAATCAACCAAATACTCCACTGAGCTCCTACCCATCTGCCATATGACACAATTTAATAAGCTGCATTTTTTGTTAATCCCAAAACAAAATTTCACATCTGTTAGCTGCATCAGTCACCTGGGCTTGTAAGAATATTTGTGAAATATTTTAAAACCAAATTAGATGTGTTCCAAAAATCACATTTCTTTGAAAGTATCTTTCAAAAAAAATTCAGTCTCCAACTGTGAGTCTGTAATAATTGCAACTCAGTTTACTGACCTTCAGCTGGTCTCCAGCAACAGGATGATTCCCAGGAATTATGAGCATCGATATTTATAGGCTGCAGGAAGTGGGTCTAGACAGTAACTGTGTGTCCTGACATGGTAACAACTCCTTTAACACACAGAAAAGATTTGCAATTACACAGGGGAAAAAAAAAAAAAAGAGAAAAAGAAAAAAAGAATGCTTACGTTGCACTATGTTTGTCAGTCCTTATAATGGACTTTAGTAGTGCTTATAGTTGAAGGGTAGTCCTTATCATGATGGGAGCATAAGGTTGTTCACCTTGCACAAGTCCGTTGCCTTTTCATTTTGTGGCTGAGCCTAAGCACGCTACAGCCATATTTACTTTCTGGGCTCTGGGTCTGTCCTTGCTAATGGTTAAAAATAGCTGAGAATGGATACATCCCTCTGGGAAAGCAGAAAACAGGGCTTTGGATGTAAGTTAATTTATCCTAGGCTAAAGCCTTGTCCTATTTGTTTTAGAATTCAAACTTCTTCCATGACTGAATGAATGGAACTTCTTTAATGAATTGAGAGAACTGGTTCAAATAGTTATTTAAAATAAAAAAAATAAAAATTTAAATGGAGCCAAAAGGAGACCCAACAATCTAAGTAAAGGTTAACACAGACTAAGTCTGCCAGAATACTTAACACTGCTTCTAACTTAAACATACCTACACCTGGTAGAAGGGGCTGAAATCAATTAACTATTCTAACTTTCTCACAGATTCAGGCTCATCTACTCTGACTTGCACAATACAGTTTGTACACCGTGTATCAAGTACAACAGAGTGCATCTGAGTAAATATTTTTGTGAAATATTCTGTCTTAATTTTAAGACAAAAAGACGTGAAGATTTTACCATTTTTTGTTAATTTGTTCCAAGTGGTTATTCATCTGTACCAATGAAAAAGAAAAAAAAAAAAAAAGGCATCTCTCTTTAATTTGAGATTTCAGACTGGAAGTTGCAGCTACTGAATCTTGTTAATCTCTCTTTTTCAGTGCCATTCCTGGTCAGGCTACAGGATATGTGTCAGAAGGCATGACTTTTATTCTTTTTTATTCTTTGTCCCTAAGTGTATGTATTAAAAAAAACACATTTTGTTTGAATTGTCCTAATTTAAAGAAGAGATCTGTATTATTCTATGACTGCCCTGTGCTCATCAGTACTCACTATTGTGTCTGATTCTTCTGCAAGTTTTATATTTGTTTCCAAATGTTAAAACCCAAAAATTGTTGAGAGGTAAAGTATAAGAAATAAAAATCTTCCTACACAGAAGCTTGATTTTATTTCATACACCTTCAGAAAGAGACTATTTTGTAAAACAAAGAAACAGAGTCATAGGTTTTAAGAGAATTCTACACTAGAGTAAAAACTTGGTAAACTAAGAAGAGCCATATTTGACGATGAAATGACACAGGCATGAAGATGTGGATGAAAGGGAAGGGAGGAAGCAGGCTAGAGGAAAACCTATGTATACCAGAGTCCTGTGTAAATTTAGGTCGTAACAATATTCTTTGGTTATTTTTGACTAGAACACAACTTAAAAATACTGGAATAAGTCCAGTCCCATCTTACACATCATGTCATTTTGTAATTTTTGGATGATGAAGAGGGGAGAGCTGTCACCACTCAACCCTGAGGAAGATCTCTGTGGTCTGAAATTTATGACCAGTTTACAGCCCCTTCTTCGTGCTGCATGATGCCTTGTATTTGTCCTGCTGACAGTACCAGGGCATTACCCAAGTTTCCTAAACTGGTGCGTATGTTCTCTTTTTAACATGCTCTATAATCCTTACTAACAGACACACTGCATAGCTGTTAGGCACAAGAGTACTGAAAGCGCACCTAGATCTCCACTGGCTTTTTGTGGTACATAGATTACTACTTACATGTTTTACTTCTAAATTTTGTCTTTTTCTTCTGAGGGATCAACAGAGTGCAGTGTCACTTCATTCTTTCTTCAGTTCATTGGCTGTGAAGAAATAACAAGGAGTTTTAACTCAGTTTCATTGAAATGTTTTTTTCTTGTGTAGCTTTCTAAGGAAGGGAAATTTTATCTTTATTACATACAGTACACAGTTTCCACAAGGGGTAAATGATTATTAATAGCAGATATTCCACATTTAATGAGCACCTGCTATGCAGAGTAGGTCAGTGTTTTTGATGAAACATTACAAAACACTTATTATAATTAGTGTAATTAGACTTTTCAAATAGCTGCCCTTTCTGTAGAAAATCAGATTCTCAAACCTACGTTGCAGGTGGTTATAATACCCACTGATTTAGATGAGTTTCCAGCTGTTTGGGCAACATTTATTAAATTCTCAGTTCTTCTGGAGAAGTGCTTAGCAGTAGTAGTTGTAACAGTTCAGAAATGTTCATAGTTGATTAGGCCAGTTGCCTGTTTATAATTCTGCTCTGTCTATGACAATGGCTTGTACCAAATGATTCAAGGGGAAATGTGAGAGGTTTCCTCCTAGACAAGACATTGCCCTTATCTTAAAGTTATCTTTAATAGTCCTCAACTGAATGCAATGCAAGCATGTGTATTGCTTCTAAAATGAGTAGATCTTGTCTAATCTAGCTCTCTGCTTTCTTTTTTCTTATGCAAAAGCTTCATTGAAACATGCATTAAGTAGACCAGCACTGGGCATGCTTTTCTTTACAGGCGCCAGCCTACTGCAGTTCAGATATGGCTGCTGGCCTATACTGTGCCTCTTTCCCACTCGATCTTTAGCCTGCCTCATTTATTTAGACTATCAGTTCTGCCTAGAACACAAAAGAAAGATAATCCTTTATATGGAAACTACATCTCTATATACCAGAAATAATTAACTACAAGATCCCTTTTAAGTTACATAATAAATTAGATTACTAAGATCATTAAATATATTTTATTTATTTATGAGGATTATTTCCAGCAATATTGGTTCCTTTAATGCAAAGCTTTGATTCTGTCAAAGGTTTTTCTTTAAACCAAATTAACTTACAGCAAATGTCTCTGCTAAGAAGGCAATGTTTCTCCAATCTGAAATAATTTACTTCTGAAATATTAAAATGTTCTTTGAAATGCTCAATTCAAACATTTTTAATAGGAATTTTTAAACTACTAGTTTTGCAGAAAATGTCCGTGTTTCTTTTGAAATACTCTCTAGTAATGAGTTCTGAGAACTGGCTTTCTGTGTGTGCTTGTTGTACCACAATAAAAGTTTTCATATAATATTTCCTTTTAGTCCAAAAATGTCCTTGGAATGTAACTGTGGAACTATAAAAATCACAAAATAATTTGTTCACTGAATACTGGTTAAATAGTTTGTGAAGCAGATTAAATTACTTTTAATTTCAATTTAAGATCTTCCAGTAACCTACCAGGTTAGTGTAAATTATCTTGAGGAAGAAAGCATGCTAACATTCAGTAAATGAAGTATTTGAAAGGAATTTGAACAGATTTTACTGCAACCACACTGTTTTCTAATTTCATGACCTGCTGCTTCTCTGTGTACTATGGCTAGTACTTTATAAAAAACATAGATTCTTGTAAATAATTAGATGTTTTGTTGCTGAAAGAAGTTTATTACATCTGTTGGTTTACATTGCATTAAGAGTCTTATTCCCAAACCCCACTTTTTCTCATTTTTGCTTGAAGGGGAAAAAATAGAGAAACTGTTTTGCACAGGGTATGATACATAAAGCTATGTGATTGCTATGGGCAAGTTGATCATTAACTTTGAAATTCAGTTTGACTAACTTTGCCAAGCACATTATGCAAGGTTATTTTCAGATTTGGCAAATATTTCCAACAGAAGGAACACGTGGAAGGTTATCAACACAAACACTGAAAGTGTGTTTATACATGTAAGTGAATTTCTGTCTTATATTTGCAGAGAATTCACTCAATTTCAAAAGCATAAACACTTAAAAGGAAGAAATTGTAAAAAAAAAAGAATATTAGCAAAACATCACAGTTTGTTCTTCAGTCTTTTCTGTTCACAGTTTGACTAAAGAATAGCTGAATCTGAATTTAAAGCGTATTTGTAATGTTGGTGTCTTACAGATTATAGTGTAATGCATATAGACATTTTGTGTATGCCAACATTATCTACAAGATGTTAAGCATAATTTTTCCTTTCACATATTTTGGCTCAGGGAAAGCAGTCATTTCAGCAGGGTCAAAACCACTAAAGGCAGGATGACAGCTCAGAATGAATGGTTACATTTACAATTTGGAGAAATCAGTTCAGTTAAAAAAAAAAACAAACCACAAAACCAAAAACCAAACAAGAAAAAAGTGCTTTAAGTAATGTGCTAGTGTTCCTGAAGACTCCAACATCACTTTCCTTTATATCTCTTAGCAAATGAAGCAAACCTATCCTCTCCCCACTTCTCAACTCCCTAACATCAGTTCTTATTTATCATCTGAAAAATTATCATCAAAATATTTCATATATTGCTGATATGACTTGGAAAAAACATAATAAACAAAAGAGTGCTTTGATCAAAGACTCCTCTTAAAGAGAAAATGCAGTTTACTTGGAGGTTAATAACCTTGGAGTGCTTCAATACTTTAGATCTGCTACATTAAAGTTGTCAAAATGTTTTCAATTTCAGAAGCCTTGACTTCAGAGAAGCAACTCTTATTGTCATAATGATCTATGACCTAGTTTCAGATTGCTTGCTTTCTGTCTCTCTATTCCTTCCTTCTTTTCTCTTTCTCTTTTTCCTTACCTTGCCCTCCCTTTTCTTGCCTTCCACTCTTCTTCCCTCCCCTCCCCACCTCCTTCCTCTTCCTCTTCCTCTTCCTCTTCCTCTTCCTCTTCCTCTTCCTCTTCCTCTTATCCTTGCCCTCTTCCCCTCTCCCCCCCTCCTTCCTCTCCTTCCTTTCCTTCCTCTAGCTTTCCCTCTTCCCTTGTACTCATTTTATTTTGTTTTGTTTTATTTTATTTTATTCTGTGTCATGAGATGGTAGCTTAGGGAGAAGAATCACACCAGTGTCAAAAGAAGGGAACGTGTTGGCCAATACAAGTACTTTACTCCTGGTCTGAGAGCACTAGAAGCCTAGTGCTACCAGGGTAACCTGAGCCACAGCTACACAAAGAAGGTATAAAAATAACATAAGTTATATACATATTGTACATTGCTGCATTTGTGACAAGTAATCTGACCAGCAATGAAAGCAGAGTAAACTTCCTTCCTCAGCTCCTTTTCCTTCACTGTATCTTAATACAGCATTGGAATCATAGAATCAATTAGGTTGGAAAAGATGTTTAAAATCATCAAGTCCAACCTTTACCCCAGGACTGCCAAGACCACCACTAAACCATGTCACTGAGGGCCTCATCTACCCAATTTTTCCAGGGATAATGATTCCCTGAGAATCTCCACCGGCGCAGCTTAAGGCCATTACCTCTTGTCCTATCACTTGTTACTTGGGAAAAGAGATTTGCCACATCCTCCTCCATTGTCCTTTCAAGTAGTTGTAGAGAGCACTAAAAACATGTATGTGACCATCTGTATCAAAATAGAGTTGGTACAACAATGTTAAGGTTTCTGTGGGCCAAAAAGCTTCATACACAAAATCCCAAAGCGGACGGGAAAGTCATTCCAAACTTCAAGGACCTAACACATGCTTTTTCTTTCAAATGGGTGGTTCAAGCACAGATTACTTTTCAGGGGTCAGAAACACCAGTAAAGATTGCTTTTAAACACTATTTTCAAGTTACACCTGCTCACCATGAAGCAAGATGTCAGAAAATAATGAAGCAACATTATACATGTTGAAGTTGCAAGATGGGGAATGGGAATCAGATGAAAGGTTTCTGAAAGATGAAAGTTAGAAACAAATTAATTTCTGACATTGAAGATTGAGTAGTCTATCATTGAAATCCTTTCTACAGACATTAGAGCATACTTAATGGCTTTTCTTTTTCTTGGTTTTTTTTTTTTTTTCCCTTTGTTTTAAACATCTCATAATGACAGAATTAGGTATTACAAATAAACACAGGATTTGGTCCAGCTACTGCAGTGTATTTTCTGCAAAGTAAAAAAAATGTTACTATAGCGATCATAGGTGAACATACAGTATTTGATTTGTTATGGCAAATGATCCTGAGAGCTGGCTGGACAAAACTACAGAAATATTGCTTTGGTGGTGTGTTTCAGCTGCAGGTTCCTAGATTCATTCTCTTTTCAGAAATGCAGCTTTCTGCATCTCTTGCCTTTAGATGCCTATATGTTATTCAGACATGGTGATACAAACTAGTGTATTCAGTTGCAAAGAGGTTAGTCCAGCCTACTAGGGAGTTAATTAACATTACTCAGAATATTCTCATGTTGGGCTGCTGTAGCACATGTGGTAGGTGCTGTTATCATCCAAAATAGGGAGTCGGATGTCTGAAACGAGAAACTTTACTTGGCATCGGAGCTACCATGATGCTGGCAGACTGACACAGATAGTCCAAGTAATCAAATACATAGAGCTGAACAGTTACTGGAGCCAAGGGAAAGTGCCTACCACAGTGACCTAGTTCACTGAACCCAGTGGAGATACACTGATTTACTTCAGGTGAAGGCTCAGGATGACCAGTGAGCTTCCACACTTCGAATACTGTTGAACGTTTATCTTGCCACATGGCAGGGCATGCTCCTTTCATTTTCAACACAGTGCTTTAGAAACTACTCTCTTTGTATACTGTAAATGTTGACCTGCACTGGAGATATGCCTGTCTACAGTAATTTACGTTTTTAAATGTCACAAGATTACACATGAAACCTTGAAAAGGTGTCACTTTTCAGCCTGTATAAATTCATTGGAATTCAACTCATATTTAATGTAAAAGGCAAAATATTTCCTGTGAAGCTCTGGTCAATTAGCTTTTCAATGTTCTTGAATCTTTCTCACCAGAGACATTAATGCTTATAGTAATGAAAATTGCTTCCCAAACCCTTAGAGTGTTGAAAGTCTTTGGAAAATAAAGTATAGTATAGAATATTAGAAAAGAAAATACAGAAATGAGACTATTTCTTTACTAAAAAGTCAGATCTGTGGTTCAAAGTTAATTTAAATAATTGTTTTTCAATTTTAAGCAGACTTACAAGAAAGACTATTGTTTCCTTTGACATAGTAAAAGAATTTTGAGAACAGGCAATCTTATTTGAAATGACTGTGTAGGTGTCATGTTTAGCTAATCATGAAATGTCATTTTAAAAAATATTAATATATTCCTTTTAGAATGGTAAGCAAAGTAATGTACTTTGTAAATGAGATCAGCATTCTTTAAGTCTAGAGAAATACTATTCACTGGCTGTAATCATAATGCTGATTCTTGTCTTCTAGTAATAAAAGCTGTCATGCTTCCTTCTATAAAGTGCTTGAAGGCTGAGGACCAATATAATGAGCAAACAATAAAAAACACAAGTAACCCCCTCAAACAAACAACGCTGTTGCAAAGGAAGAATAAAGCCATAGTAGCAGATTATAGAAATTTAAATGCAAAAACGGAACTGAACTGCTAAGATGTGGTGTAAGTCCTAGGCAATTATTCTTGTATTCACATCTTACCCAAATGAATGGAAATGGGGGATTTGTAAAACTCCTCACAGAATATCAGAAGCTTGGAAGGTCACATTGTGATGGTCTTCAATCAGCTGTTAGAGTAAGCAAAATACAAAGATTCTGAACCTGTTGTATAAATCTAATTAAATAGCACAGCTTTTCTTATTGTTTGAAGTTTATTCTAAAGCAGAGTTATGGAGTTAATGTCAGTTCAAAATAAAAGTAAGTCCCCCACAGCTGAGATATACAGCCCCATCCAATAAGAATACTTTTATTTTTGACTTTAAGCAATTTTGCCATTTTCTACTTTTTGTAAAGTTCTCTTCATAAGCATAAAATGTAAATTTTCACCATCATTTAAGGATTACTGAATGTGAAATCCTGCAACACAAAAGCTAAAAACTTTCAGGCTTCATTTAGTATGCTTTCCAAAGCAGTTATTTACGTGACAATGTCGATCTTTCAGTAATTCATGCATGAGCTTGCAAAAATAAGATTTCCACTTTTCAGTAGTACAGTGAATATTTGGACATACATATTGGGATAGACTGAACCCGTACACTATCTGGAAAAATTTTTAGAAGGTTGAAAAATAAGGAACTTTTTCCAGACCAGCAAACTGCTTAGTGTAACTGTCTCATAAACCAAGAGCTGCCAAAACACACATTAATTTTGCTAGGTTCATTTCATATCCATTTTCCCTTTTGCACTTTTGTGCAATAAATCACAATGTCAAAGCATGTTATATTTTACTGCTTTTAGCTTTTAGGCTGAGATAATAAAATAACTATATTTTTCTGGAAATGATAGGCACATAATATTTTCTAATGAAATGCAACAAGCAACTATGGAGTTGCTAACAACAAAAATGGGACAAAATTATTTTTCTTTTTTGCCTGGAGGTGTTACTTATAATGACAGGCTTCTTACTAATGCCCAGCATACAAAGTGTACTCTGGCAAAAAGCGAGGAGCATGTGTTTAAAGTTTCCCCAAAGTATAATTTTTTGCAGTAACATTATAGAACTTTGCCTACAATACATTTTCCAATACTTAAAAATTTCACTCAACTTTAAACTCCTGAATTATTTTTCCAGTGACTTAGAGAAACCGAGCAAAGTGACTCAATTATAATGGAATAAAGACAGATTTTTAATCAATGACTCTTAAATAATCATGCATAAATTCTAGAATAATGCAGCTTTAATTGTTGGTGGTTTGGGACTAATATTGTCCTTTATTATATATTCCTGCACAGCTTATCCAAAATGAGTCCCAATCTGTTCTTAGTTGTTACTGTTTCATTTTCTTAACACTTCAGCATTCATAGCAATCAGAATGGTGGAAACAGAGAATGGATGAATCTGGAAGTGTTCAGTGTGACTCAATCGACCTATCAGTTTTCTAATTCAAAGATTTGTCTTTTCTTCTTTGCAGCCTGGATTTTCTACCCAGTTATTCTAATTCTGGATCATCATGATTTTATTTTTTTTCAGACATGACATTTTACTTTGATGTTAGCTATGAAAAGAAAAGCAATCCCATTCACACAGAAGTCTACCGCTTCTCACATAAAGTCCTTCCAGTGTGTTAGTAAGTGCAGAAAAAGATGAGTATTCACAGACACTGAAATAACATGCCCTAGTTCTCTAGTTCTCTTGAAATAGAGCTCTGCTATTGTGATTGAATAATATGGTTTCTGTTTGTTCATATGCTTTTTCCTTTAGTCTGATGTTAGTGTCCATCTTATGTTTCCTCCTTTTTCAAGTAAGAACCACACATTTTCTGGTCAGAAACAAGACAAAGGATTCTGCTCAATCTACCTATGGTATGCAGAATTCTTGGGAAAGCATTGTTCTTTTATTACCTTACTTGAATATCAAAATAACTGTTGTGATTTCAGCTCTGGCTAAATTGTTGAATAAATTCAGTTTAATGCTGTTGGTCAGGCTTTGAGTCACTCTTGAATTATTCAGTAACCTCATGGGCATTCTTTTCATCTACCAAAGTTAGTTAGTGCAAATAAAAACAAACTCTTCATTGACAGTCACTAGCAGTTGAGGAGACTAATGGATCTCACTCTGAATTTTTTGTTAACAAGAATTGAGTGAACAGTCAAAAAGCAATCATTGCAAGTGAGCAACTCTGAGACATTGGCAGGATCAATACATATTGTCACTCTGTCAGCCAGCATAGTGCCTACAACCTGTCATTTTCCTTTATTTTTCATACGCTTTTTTTAGATACAAAATACAGAAATGTTGCGTATTTAATAAAGATGTATTGAAGATGCTTCAAATTCACCCTTTTGCCTTTTTTTCTTAAAACACTTCTTAAGTTCCTGGAAAATTCCCTTGGGTATTCATGCAGAGCTTTTCTTCTGGCTAGTAAACCCAGATGTATTCTAGTTAAGTCTCTCTCAATTTCAACAGCTACTTATGCTTATTAGCCAAAAAATCTTCTCTTGCCTATTGTTTATAATTGTGCTCTTGCTTCCTTTCCAAAGATGGTTTTATTTCCTGAGAGAGGTGCACCTAGGGGATGCAGCCACACTGCTTTCACCCCCTCCTTCCATTTCTGTAAGAAGTTCATACTAACAGTGTATGTGCCAACTCACTTATCTTAAAATGAGAGGATACTGGAGAGGGACTCTTCATTAGGGACTGTAGTGATAGGACAAGGTGTAATGGGTTTAAACTTAAACAGGAGAAGATCAGTATAAGGAAGAAGTTCTTTACAGTGAGGGTGGTGAGGCACTGGAATAGGTTGCCCAAGGAAGTTGTGAATTCTCCTTCCCTGTCAGTGTTCAAGGCCAGGTTGGACAGAGACAGATGATATAGTCTAGGGTGAGGTATACCTGCCCATGACAGGGGTTTGGAAGCAGATGACCTTAAGGTCCTTTCCAACCCTAACCATTCTATGATTCTCTGATTCTCTGGTAGTAAGAGGACCTGTTTGTATCTCTTGAAGGAAAATGTTTACACTGGAAACAGCCTATTATCCATCCTGATTGTGAGATGAGAAAATTCAAATGTATTTGTGAATTATTTGTTGTTATCACTGGTGCTATTCTATACTATCTTTAATGAAGAGATATGCTAAAGGCTGCTTTCATTTAACCTGATCCTGAAAACATTTATAAAACAATGTTTTCTAACATGTCCCTTACTTTTTATATATTGCACATAAATAATTGCAATAAGCTTGTACATACTTCTAGGTATTTGGAATGACACTGTAGATAGCAAGGCAAGAAGCACCCTCTCTGCTACCTTTGCACCATCTCTTATATAAAAACTCAAAAAAAAAGGGTTTCTGAAAGGATAACTGGAATACACAAATTTTAAGACTAATTTTTTCTCAATGTGCTACAAAGTCTTTGAACACTTGTGAATGGTCCCCTGACTGGTTTATTTCATCACTTCTGATCACTTTGATCCAGGGCTCTATATCATGTGATGTCCTTTTCAATTAAAAAAAATAAAATAAAAAAAATCCTGTTTCCAGGAATAGAATATGCACACCTAAGCTTACCCATCTGTAGGTACCTACACCAGCAAAACTCAGTGTCTTTTTCATGTGGAGCAATATTATGTCCCATGCAAACAAGAAAAATGCATGAGCGCAGATGAATCTACATAAATTTTACATCAAAATAAGTCCTTGTGAAAATGTTGTTATGCTAATTGCCTGACTCAGTATGTTATCATGTCAAAACGTAATCATCCAAATTCATCACTAGATCCAAATGTGTCACCAGCTGCATATATCAACAATTGAGTTACATGAGCCATTCATTTGGCCCAGTATATAATTTATCTTGTATTTATATAAATGATCTATACAAAACTAATTTCTTCCTAGGTCAGGACACTGCTGCAATGTTGATTAATGCTTTTGTCATTTCACATATTGATTATTGTAATTCACTACTTACTGGTTCCCTCACTGCATGTTGCACTGGCTTGAGCTTATGAAAAATGTTGTTGGATGTATTCTGGTCAAATTATTAAAGTTTAATAACATCACTCTGGTTTTAATGAAACTTCACTGCCTCACTGCTCATCCATGGAATAAATATGGTATTCACAATTCACGTCGTACTGTGTAACCTTTCTAAACATTTGCTAACTTATTGTGGTGATTGACCTTTCTCTTTTGTCGCATATTAGTTTCTTGCTTGATAGCTTATGGGGTGATCGCTGACAGCAGTCAGTCAGTAAACAAAAATGAGGCTTGTTTCTTTTTGGATTCCTTATGCAACTGATCTGCTTTTCTTTCATATTGCTTTGTTTTGCCATCAACTTTAACCATGCCCTCTGAAATACTATTTTTTAGGGAAAAGGAGAAATAAAGATTGATCATAGTCTTTGTCGGTTGTTTATTAACTGATCCCATTTAACTTCTTAGAGTTATAACCTGCTAGAAAGACTTTCCCCTTTGCTTAATGATATATTTGACTCAATTTATCCTTAAAAGCTGAAAACTAATCCATTCAATGCATTTTAAATTAATTTAGGAAATGAGTCCATTTAAATATTCTGTTTTCCATACTAGATTTTATTTTAATATTCTCGTTAAGAAAGAAATTACCAGCTTATCTTGGCTATTTGGTGCAATGGAAAGAGTATGTAAACAGACAAGCAGTGAAAAAAATAAAGTACCATCTATTTTGTAAGAGTTTCTGAAAAGAGCTGCGCTTCACTTGTTTAAAGAAAGTTCTCTTTCAATACAGGTAGAACATGTTTACTTTCATAATGGGGACAGTTTACGGAAGGCAGATGTTTAATGAAGTGTTCTGTGAAATCTAAGGTCTGTATGTTTATGTTACATGACATTTTATAGAACTTAAAGAAACTGTAAACTTATGGCAAAACAGAGTGTGTCAAATATACAGTATATGTTACTGCTCTCCTTAGCTCACACAAGGTGTTACAGAAAAAAAGATTCCTGGGCATAAGTAATTCTTTAGCTAAAACTTTATGAGATAGTGGTTGAATGTTATCGTTACATGCCTTTAGCATATTTTTGGTTTAACTGAGGATACTGATCAAGTGAGGGCACTTCCTAATGATTAGCAATCAAAAGAGAGAAGATGATGGCCTCAGGTTCAGCTGCTCTTAATCCCTAAATTATGTCTGAACCAAGTCTGTTCTTATTATTTTAAGATTAATTTCCTTTTCTTCCTCTAATTTAGTGTAGGCTGACAACAGTGAAGATTAAAGCCTCCTTTTTTATCCAGAGACTTATTTTTAGGTGGCTTTACAGCAGTGGGGCTCAATACCAGAAGCAGGCTGATACAAATATATGAGAAGTAGCCCAGGAGAAGTTGCTCTGCAGTTAATATGGGACCTCTTCTGGAGTATGTGATGGAGTGCCTTTTATGGGTCAGGCATCAGTTGCCTTACTTCCTCTGTGTAAAAGAGGGTATGGCTGTGGATTTAAAACCATCCCTTGCCAGCACAATCTTTCAAGGGAGAGTTTGAAAACAACCCAATACTGGATTAGGAACAGGATTGTATTTCAGGATGAAAACCATTTTTAGATTATGCTCTCAGCTGAAAAGAACTGGGTGTGGATTTTACTTGAACATTCACCTCCCACTGGGGGAGAGTGACTGGTTCTCTGGGGCTTAGTTTCTGGCTGTGGTTAGACCACAACATCTTAACCTTTGATACTTCCAGAAAAAACATCGTTATGTGTGGGGTGGGCCTGATGAGGTTCCTCTTCCAATAAATGAATGTGGCCAGCAAAAAGCAGAACATTATCATTGCAATAACAGGGGAGGCACTCACTAAGACATCATGTTCTTACTGCAAAAGCTTTTTTTTTGACAGTGTAAAACTGCATGTTGCCATTTAGAAATATTTCCCAAATATTCTGTAAAATGGAGCCTTTAAAAAAGCATTTCAGATTAAAAGTTCAATAAAATTGTTTCACCTTTACAATAAATAACAAACATTGCTGACTGACCAAATATTGGGTTAGTAATTTAGTTTTCTGGGAAATACTAAAATTCCTGCTCTTGAGCAAAACCAGATGCATAAATCACAGGAAATTAAAATGGAAATTCTTACCTACCTCTGTTTAAGATAATGTTCTTCTGAGTGTGAATGCTGATGAAATGTGTGCCTTATAGAAATCTTTAAGGTCTGTCATTAAAAGTTTGTAAAAAAAATGTGTTTTGACAGGATTAATAGATATACACATTCACCTGAAACAGTGAATTAAATTCTAGTTAACTCTAACCCCATTTTGGTGTAACTTTGGGGGTGAGGAGGGAGGGGGGAAGTAGGAAGTGAAACATGGTGAATGTTAAAATCTGTATGACAGTAAAAGCTTTTCATATTTTTAGTTTCAATATTTTCTGATGGTTTGGTTTTGGGGTTTTTATTTGTTGGTTTGGGTTGTTTGAGGGTTTTTTTAATAATCTTCAATCCAGGGAAAACATTACTCTTGAAAAATATGTAAACACGTAGTACATATTCAGGAAACTCAAATACAGTCTGAACAATCAAAATAATAACATAAAGAACATACTTTGTTTTTGCAGAAAATTATGACTCTCAGAAGTGATGGTCTGAATTATTGTAAACTTTAGAAGCAGAAGCTATGTTATTGTAACTTGGTTGTATTCAGATAATTCAGTTAGATATAAATTCAGAATTACGAAACGTATGTTATTTGCTTAAATGGTTTAAGTGTGAAAATAGCTTCTGAAAAATCTGACTACGGTGTAGCTTAAAACCAGCACCAACTACTAAACTGATCACAGCTATGTTTTTAATTGTTCTTATACACTTTTTTCATATTTTTCCTGAATTTTAATCCACTGATAACAAATTCCCTCAAGAACAAAAATCCAGTGCTAAAAATGGGCCGAGACATAACATGAAGATTTTGATCTAAAGGTGAACTGCCATGAAAGTGAATCCATGTTGAAGGTTTTGCCTCTCCCTGCTAGAAACACTACTGCTGGAAAATTCAGTAAGAATCTGATAATTTAGTGTCTATAAAAGTAAATTTCTGTGCCATTGTATGACCATTTTGTGCACTATGATTTATTGGGTGCCTAGGTTCAAATTCAGAAACTTTCATTGCTCAGAATTAGATTTGCCACAATACTAAAAAGGAGGAAGGGTCACTGTTAGTTACAGGTTGTGCCAGTCACAGCAACTAACAGAAACATATCTATCAGAAGCCAGTGCTTTGTACACACACAAAGTTTACTCCACATGGGTGTATTGCTATGTCACAGTAACCATAAATATCAGTTAGACTCATTTTTATTGCCTTGGCTAAGAGAATGATGACTTGTAATAGAAATCCACTAACCAAACTGTCACAGATTTGCATACTTTGCTCTCTGTACTGCAGGCATCCAGGTACCCTATTGCTACATCCAGGTAATTAGCTCTGTGGTTTTAACCTCAGTCTATAGATCCTTGTAAGTCATTGTATTGCTTTGAAAGGCATCCATAAAAAGAGCCAAGAAAAGCAAGCATCTTTGAATACTGCTGGAAATATTTTAAGAAGCCAACAAATTCACAAATCTCAAGAACTGCAAGCAGAGAAATGATGTACTGGGTCTAGCCATAGAGGTGCTGGCAGTACTCCATAAAGGATACAGCCAAATTGAGATATCTGATGTATTAAAGATGTGACACTCTGGAATGCTGCTATGAAATGGTTTCTCTAATCTCTGGAAGCAAGTAGCTGTGGAGAGAAGAATCTGAAATAAATTTAATTCAGGTTCAGAAACTACCATTTCTGAAGCAGAACTTGACTGCTTTAAGTGGGAGGCTTTGAGATGGAAGAAAAGTGCAGGCACGGTCACTTGAGCACAGTGAGTATCAGGGTAAGGTCAGTACACATATATGCAAATTAAATGGGAGATACTAGCTTTTAGTTTTGTACCATTACGCAGTTAAAAAAAAAAAAAATTTGTTATAAAGTACATTGAACAAATGCACTGCATATCCTGCATATCATAGCTGGCTCCTTTAGCCCCTAGAAGTGTTAATCACAGAAAATGGGTTATAATGTCAGAATGATTCACTGCCATGATTATGTATGGTATAGCTCTTTTTATTTACAAGCAAATTTGATAACAGAAAGCCTCTACCAGCAGCAGCAGTTTTGACACCCAGTGCTCCAGCAATCTCCAAGGCTGTATGACTGTTCACAGGATGTCAGTGTGGCTCACAGCCATTCAGCAGAACACAAAGCCTTGTGTCAAAGCCTACTGTTTCTTAGTGTAACCACAACAATTAAAACAGGACATGTTTTAAGTCTATGTCTCCAGCAGTTGTTATATTTGGAACCCCTATCTTCATATTTGTCCTGAAAATGTTCAGGTTCTCGCTATTTCACGTTACAACTTCAATCTACTCCATCACCCAAAAGCACTAATATTTGGGGATTTTAGGAACAATACAAGTAGCCCAGTAGCTAGAAAGGTAAATACATTTCTCTCAGAGCAGATTCCTAAACCTTGTTTTCTTTCCAGTAAAAAAATTCAAAACAAGCTAAAAAGCCAGACTGTATTCTGTTTCCTCTCTCAATATCTTGTACTATTGCTGTCCTGCCTTCTCTCCTTTACAGGATTTAGCTTCTCACATTTTAGGTGTGAATGGAGAATAAGGGGGGGGAAACCCCTGTAATTTTGCCCTTTGAATTATTTGTGGTAGATCTTTTATCTCTCAGAACCTCACTTCTGTTTGCAAAATGGGGGTAATGGATTAATTTCTTTTGGGAAAAAAAAAAAAGAAGGTGGGCTCTAGTAATGGAGAGTTTTCTATAAAATTAAGTAAGCAGTGTGATATGGTTCCTATGAAGCTGTCAGCAGCTTTTCATTATCTCTCTGTAAAGCACAGTTAAGGGGTTTTGTTGCCATTAGTTACATTTTAACTACAAGGTCTGGGCCAAACCAATGGTCTTAGTAACCCCACAGATCAGTCAGTGTGAATCTGCTGAAGTTATTAATGATGTTACCCCAAAGCCCAAATGATGGAGGGAAAACGAGATTCATGCCCTTAATATTAAAGGTGACCTCTGCTATGCATGCACTCTATGAAAATCTACAGCCCACAGGCAATTTTATTTTCTGCCTGAAAATTACTGTATCTGTGAGGCAGCCTCCTTTATTTTCCTTTTCAAAATATTAGTATGAAGGGCAGAGAGAAGATTTTAAAAATCAAATTAGAACTGAACTAAGAATCTGGTATTAATAGTCTTTTAGTTTTAGAAATAAGGCATAGGTCAGAAGTATGGAGCAGTTTAAGTTTGGTGATTTCTGATGGAGCAGAATTTGCTGACTGCATTTTCCATCTCGTTAACCTGAGGTTCCCTAGAGGGGGAGAGAGTCTCTGGTGCTCAGGAAGTGTCAGGCACAGCTAGATCTGTCATTTGTTTGCCTTGTGAGAAACCAAAAGAATTACTTTAGTTTGACTGGTTCCTTGCTCTGGTGCTGCCCATGGCTCCTCAGATAATACAGTCCCTTCTCTGGGATATGTGCCTAGACACACGTAGGAAGATCTTGCCCTTTGTAGAGTTTGGGAGGTAGGTAAATAAGCAGGAAGCAACATCTTGTGGTCCAGGAAACAAAACAAAACAAAACAAAAAATAAACAGAAGGAAGGAAGAGGAGACAAAGCCTTGGCCCTCCTTCATCCTCTGTTGATGTGTGCAGAGCTGGTCCCACAAAGCAGAGGACTATGACACTTCTATGTGGCTGAATTTCTGGAGTTGTAAATAGGAACATGCACAAGAAAGCAATACATAAAAGGAAAACACTAGCACTCACATGCACTTGCTAATGCAAAAACCTCCTTCTGTGTAGGATAGCTTGGTTGAAAGTCAGATACTTTCCAGGAATGGCTCAAGAGCATATGCAGGTGCATGCCTGTCTGGTGGCTAGTGGGTCACAGAAATTCATTCGGGTGCACTTGAAGGGAAACTAGGCAGGTCAGCCACTACATCTACTGTGAGATGCGACTACTCAATGCTTCAGAGTAACTGACAGTATGTAACTGTCTACATGAGATTTTAGCTGCCTAACTTAGGTACCCAGATTTGAAATGCATGTGTTTAGAGGGACCCGTTTATCATATTCCTACATTATATAAGCTGTTGATTTTTTTTTTAAACTAGCTGTCATAATGCATCCAAAAAAAAATTAAAATGCCTCTGTGTTCTCATTATGCTATAATTCAAATGATTTATTCAAACTAGAGCTGCCAGGCATGGCTCAGTGACTCAGATGCTAACATACAAGTCCCCAAAACCATTCTTGCTTATTCTTATTTGTATTTTGAGTTCATGACAAAGGCCAAATCTCACAAACTCTGCTCCAATCTGTACCACGAGAGAGTTCAAACTGCATTCAGAATAAGTAAAACACATTAGAGAATAACTAAAATATTTCTGGTGTAAGTGAGCCAAGGCTTAAAGGGCTCAGAGAAGAGCAAAGAAGGAAACTGAGATTGTGCTAAATTGCAAAATTATAGATGCTTCCAGCAATAAAAAGATACAGAGAAATAAGATTGAGAGGCCAAGGAACAGAAGGAACTGAACTCTTAGCAACCAGTGTCAGCTTGGGTTAGAAGTGACAACCTGTTACAGGTAAGTTGTTGCTCACAAAGAAGGCACGGAAAGTTTCCAAATCAGTGAAATCTGAGCTCAAAATAGGAAGAGGGACAATGAGGCTGAGCTGAGAAAAAACTCTAAGAAGTTGGAAAGAAGGTTTGTAATGTAAAGCCTACGAGGAAAAGAAGAAAGCTGAATCAGTTGAGAAGAGAGACAAAAAGACAGTTTTGATAAATTATCAGAACTGTAATAGCTGAAATAGAAAGGAAATTATATAGCTTGTTCATTTTACTGAGGAATAACTGGAAAAATTTAATAACAATTTAGCAGTGGGTGGAAAGGGAAAAGGGGCATCTAATTTAACACTCTGCTATTAAGCCTGAGAAACTGGGAGCACGTTGAAGTTCTCTCACAATCATGGCTAATGGAAAGAAGGAGGAACCAAAAGGAAATTAAGGATTATGATGTTTGCATAATGTTCTTTTTCTGTATGTATAGGAATAATTAATAAAACTAGGAATAAAGGCTTATTTTTTCTTCTTGTACTCCATACCTGTCAGGCACAGACATCAACACAGCATAATAACTGCACAGCTCTATCTCAATGAGCAAGGGTGGGAATAATTCATTTTCATGTCATGTATCACTCACAGCTGTCTGCTGTAACTGCAGAAGTCAAATTACCCCATCCTACATTCACACTAAGCCAAATCTGTTTGGGAAGCGGGGGACAGAAAGTGGGTGTGTTAATAGCAGATAATTTGCTTCCTGAATATATCTCCACGGTC
The DNA here is from genome assembly GCF_000696875.1 of Nestor notabilis. Lineage (NCBI taxonomy): Eukaryota > Metazoa > Chordata > Aves > Psittaciformes > Psittacidae > Nestor > Nestor notabilis. Next base: position 351 of record NW_009929585.1, on the reverse strand, counting down.
AAAATGGCAACATTAGCAGTCCTGCCTGGTATCTAGTGCTACTGAATGTATAGGACAAATTCTCTTTTTCCTGTACTTTTTCCTCTTTCTGATAATCTAGCATGTCCCTAAGCAAGCATCTGGAAGGGCTTTATTCCTTAAAAAATTTGAGATGCAAGACATATATTAAAACTCAAAGAAAAGAGAATTTAAAAAATACCCATTCACGCTTTTTGGCCAGTGCTCTCTGCTGTGCTATCCTACATTCTGGAGAGTACAGAACAATATCCAAAGTCTAGGTAGGGTGATACACGTTTTGCTGCCTTTTGCTGTATACAGAATTATAAAATAAAATAAAATAAAATAAAATAA
>NW_009929584.1:25602-27732 GCF_000696875.1 Nestor notabilis | reverse complement strand
ATATATATAAAATCCCCAAACCATAGGTGTATATTTCTCAATCATTTGAACCCTAAAAGGGTAATATGCCTGCCTTATTGTACATAGCAGTAAGTTCCCCGTTGAAAGTTTCTGGAATTCCTGTTTCATATTTAATGCTGCTATGTAGGGTAAATTTGCATTTCCACTCTGGTTTTACTGCAGAAAGTGGGGTAACAAATTTAGAAATACTTTTTTCTTGGTACCTTACACCTGTTGAGTAACATGAGAGAATAACAGCTCTTCCCTGTGCCTCAATTTTACCTGTTCCACAACAGAAGTTTCTGGATTGTGGTGCTTGAGCTTGTTAGTGGTGTTAATTTGACAGAACAGTGTGCAGAAGCAGTAGTATGGCAGTGGCAAGATGGAGCATTTTATACATTATGTTGCACTGGTTTTTTCAGTGGTCCTTGGCAGAAGAGTTTGAGCTTTAAAACTGAAGTCATACTGTAGATAAGAAATAAGCAAAGTAAAGCTCACACACTGAACCAGTGATTTGAGCATCTAGTTATTTAAATGAATCAGCTGATCAAGAATATTAAGAGAAATATTTTCTTTATTTAATTCACAAGAAACTGTAACTGTTCTAATTAGAATTGGAAAATACTTGAATTATTTCTGATACTTTGTCTATTTTAATCTGTAGTTCTCAGAAGTTAATTATGTTTTTTAGCTGCTAAAGAAATTTAGGCTTTTTTAAGAAGTAGATAATAGCTATGAAATTTCTAAATTCTTGATTTAAATTAAATGAGTAACAAGAATAATTAATGAAGTTGTCATATAGGTGTGTTTTCAGCAACAATAAGTGTGCTTTAACAAATGGGAAACTAACAAGTAGAAAAGGGGAGTGACTTTCCCAAGCAAGCGAGACGGAGATCTTGAAATTTAGTATGTGCCTCTCAAGCCTATTTTTAGTATCTTTCCTATTAAGTAATATTGCCTAATTTACAACTGCCAAATCTCTAATTATTTTTAATTATGGTCCTGGTGAGTTCAGATGTCATAGGAGGTACTTTCTAGAAGATAAAATGGAAGGAAAGCATTTAGAACCTTAATTACCAGTGCAGAAATTCTCCTATGATGTTCTCTTGGACAAATTAATTAAATTTAACTTAATTCATATTTTCCGTATCTCACCTTAGTACTCAAGAGAAGCTTGTACTCCTTCATGCTCATGCTTTTTATTAAAAGCACTCTATTAGAAATTCTGATTTAGAGAAAGTTATTTGAAAACATTATAAACTGTGCACTGTAATCTCATAAAACACTGTCAAAAAGATAAAATGAGTCTGATGTCTATAGGAACGTGATTTTTCTTCCCACCCCCCCCTCCCCCCCTTTTTATTTTTCTTGTTCTTATGGGTCAGGGAGAGCTCGAGTCCTCCTGCTGTATTTTTGCTATTCCTGGTAACTGTTGATTTCTCTGAAAGGGGCATAAATTAATACTTTTTGAAAACTGATTGGGGTACTACATGTCCTCTGCAGTCTTTTCCTAGGGTTTGGGTTGTTTTGGGTTTTTTTCAAATGTATTGGTCATGTGGAAATTAGGAGGAAAGAGAAAATCACCAGGCTTTTCATTTGAGGGTCTGTTTAGTCTACAGTAGTCCCCAGAGTGGATTATCCTGATGTAGTGAAGGCAATATAGGTGAAAATAAGAGCTTGCAGTTACTGCAGCCCTGTACTTCATTACTGACTCCTACTTCTGTAGGAAGGTGATGTTGTATTCCGCAGTCCTTCGTGGCTTGGTCAGAAGACCACAAGGAGAGATAAAAGAACTACTTGATCCTGTTGCAGATACACAGGTGTCCAAAAATGGGGAAAGTGCTGTGTTGGGTTTTTTTTATTCATTCCCCCTGAGACCTCCAGATTGGCAGGAGTGAGCTCTTGGAGATGATGACAGTACTTGGTATGTTAATTCAAAGCAAAGACTTCTCAGTTGCTCCTCATCCCTTCACTGGAGCATTGTCTTTTTCCGCCCTCATCTTCTCTTCCCTTCGCAAATTTCTGCAGGGCTTACATGTTTCACAGTATTCTTAAGAATTAAAGCACTAAAACTGAAACCTTGCTAAAGTAAGTCCCATCTGACCAAGATGTAAAATAGTTACTTACATC
>NW_009929584.1:3328-25571 GCF_000696875.1 Nestor notabilis | reverse complement strand
GAAAGAGTGAATACACAGAGCAGGTTCCTACAGCAGTCTGAGAGACCAATACCAGCCTAGTACATAAGACTGAGAAATTGAATTAATATACACACAGCAAGATTAATTAAAAAGGAAGAGGCTGTTTTCTTATTCTGTGTACGTTTATATTGTTTATAGTCTTACAGTATGAATTCTGATCTGATTGTGTTTTGTAAAATTATGGAAATACAATGCTTGCAAATACTTGCACAGAAAGTAATTTTTTCAGTTGATTTCACAAAATTGATGAGAAGTAGAGTAATTACCATGATACAATACACATCCTGCAAATAAGGCTCCATTTAGCAATTTTTATGGTCTTTCTCCCCTTTCTCTCTGTTTGCATTATGCAGCATTTTGTCCATACCACATTGGTCACTTCTCCATTGTTGGCCTGGGCTTTGAAGAATATGTAAGTACTGGTTTATAGTGTCAAAATGAAAAAAAAACCAACCTGACACTATTTAATCACAATAGTTTTGTAGCATCCTTCCACTTATATTTATGATCACAAAATTCACCTGGAATGTGTCTCATGTTTCTATTCTCAAACGTTTTTTAATCTGTGGTTAAAAATGTTCTCTCTTCCCATTTCCTCCATGATTTGCATTTCAACTGAGGTTTCCTTTTCCACAAAAAACTGCATATGTTTGGGGGGGTTTAAGAGTCTTTTGTTCCCCATGTATATTTTCAATTTGTGTACTAAATAATTTTCATAGTTGATGATAGTAAGTAGTGAAAGCTAGTGAGGTAGTGTAAAGTGACATACAGAGGTTTTTTCATGTTTGAAGAAAGTAGTTGTCAGTATTTCCAGTAAATATAATTAAAACTAAAGAAAATTGTCATTCTCCTTGAAGAGTTGAGACTTGGGATTTATCTGAATTACATAAAAAGGAGGTGTAATCTCTTCAGAAACTGATAAACATCCTCTTTTTTTCCCCTCTTCTCCAGGTTCAAGCATCTCACTTTGAAGGCCTGATTACAACTATAGTTGGATACGTTCTGCTAGCAGTGACTCTAATTATTTGCCATGTATCCTTTTGTCACTAGTTATCTGGCTCAGATTTTACATGTAAATAAATTTTCTGCTTGTATTTTGAGAAGGCACAGACATGATGTAGATGCAGTCAATTTACCATTTTGTTCTGCTATTTTGGTGAAATAAGAAGAAAAGATCTCTTCTGTCTGAGGAGTGTAGAACCATTGTTTTTTTCCCTCACTGTCCTCACATGATTGCTCTGGGCTACATAGTTGCAGCAGAAGGAGAAATGGGATTATGAATATATGTACAGTATGATGGGAAATTTACTCATCTTTTTGATCCTGTCAGATTGTTAGAGTGCAGATTGCTTTAGTTTCCATTTCACATCTCTGAACCACTGAGAGTTTGCAGCAAGGACTTCTTTCAGGTGATAACCCTTGTTATTACAGAGAAAATTAAGTAACAGTGGAGTCCTGAAAGCTTAGAAGGATTCGACTGCAAGTAAAAAGTCCGCATTCAAGCTGCATGTTTTTAAAGGGAGTACCCCAAATTCAATAAGAAAGAATAAACATTTGTTAGCAGTTTTCTGTTTAAGAGTACACAAAGCTAACATCAACTTTAGACCACACTATACCAATGTCCAGTGCAAATGTGGTAAAACAGTTGATTGGCATATCTCTGTTTTACTTCCTGAAAGAAAACAAAACAAACCCCCTAAGTGTAATATGCATCCAGCTCTTCTTGGAAAAGATGAGAATTTATTTCAGACTGAATAAATAGGAAAGCTACCATTTAAGATAGGCCTTCAGTTTTGAGAGATCCTTACTTATGACAGACGTATTCAAAGGTAACTGTTTATTTCTTGAGAAAACTTCTGGATGCTTACTTAAGAAGGGTGGTAGTATTTTTGTTTGTTTGTTTTAGATGCATGTTGGGGGGGGATGTTATCCAGCACATCGGATTGTGACTTCCAGAGACATGAGCAATTTCGAAAATAGAACCCTGATAAAACACTTCCTACTTCAGCTCTGTCTTTTATAAAATTTCCTGTTGCTAAAAGCCACATAAGATAGTGTTTAATGTTAATCAAACTATGCTGTAGAATATTCTTCAGTATTATTTTCTTGACAAAACTATTCAGGGTTTGGCAGCTCTTGTTAAGTTTCAGCGATCACGTCGTTTATTAGGAGTTTGCTATATTGTTGTCAAGGTAATCTATTTCTCTTGTGTGTGTGTGGGGAGCAAAAAACCCTCTGAATTTAAGCTTACATTATAATTGTCTTAGCAAATTTCTGTTAAACTAGTGAGATGGTTTTTTCTCTTTTTTTTTCTAAAGGTTTCCTTGTTAGTAGTGGTGGAAATTGGTGTGTTTCCTCTCATCTGTGGCTGGTGGCTGGATATATGCTCTTTGGTAAGAATGGAAGTAAATGGGATAAAATCTTTAACAGTGTTTGTATTTAATGGAAAAGTTTTGGTGAGAAGAGAGTTGTTAAGAGTTTGACACCGTTATTCTCTTTTTTTAAACATAGTGTTTCTAGCAGGAAAGAGTTTTTTAGGTACTGCTTAATGCTAATTTTGTTTTCCTTTATGTTGCTAAACACAAATGCAAATGTAAACTTGTGCACTGAATAAACTTAGTAGCCATCTTATGTGAAATGGTAATATATTTTAATATTTTTGTATTAATGGTAATATATTTTAATAATTATCCAGTCTCTCTGTTTTGAACAAGATAGGTGCTATGTTTACTTTGAATTGAAAGGACAGTTTTTCTGTGATCAATTTGAAATGGAGAAAATTAATTTCTTCTGGTCTTAGTTGACATAGAATTTTACTTAGAGGAATAAGTGTTTCCTTCTATCACAGTGCCACTTTGAACTGGTTTATAACTTAGGTAGTACATGTTAGTGTTCGAGTTGACTTCTTTCTGTCAGAAGAAAGAAAATGATCAGAAATTGATCTTTATTTGCTGTTCTTATTGTAAGTTATTCCCCCATTTTTTATTTATTTTTTTTAATTAAATGTTATAATTATTCACGTGTTGGAACAAGGCAGATGTTTAAATTAAATGCCTAGCAGTATATATGAACTAGGACAAACAAAATGAGTAACTGTGGAAGATTGCCAAATTTATTCATATTGTTTACTACTTATCTTTTAGGAAATGTTCGATGCCACTTTGAAAGACAGAGAATTGAGCTTTCAGTCTGCCCCAGGTACCACAATGTTTCTGCACTGGTTAGTTGGGATGGTTTACGTCTTTTATTTTGCATCCTTCATCCTTTTACTGAGGGAGGTAAGTCTATAAGAACAGGATTGGTATGGAACACAGAGAATGTTGCATGTAGAATTTTTGGTTAAATATTTCACATATGGGTATTGCTGCTACTGTGTTTTGTCTATGTATATTGAATTTCAACCTTACGTAAAAAGGGTCACACTGGTAGTTAACTGCAGTGAGATATGGAGTGTATTTCAGTTACAGGTTTTTAGTTATAAAGAGTCCTTAAACATAGGTATTGACTTCAGATGAATCTAAATATAGTTGAGTTTTTTTAGATTGATTAATACTTAAAAAAATAAGCTTGTAATTAGTTACTGCTTCTTTATGTTTTTCTGATAATGCTTTTTTTGTTTGATGTCTGTACCATTTTGTTGAACCTTGTTCAACAAGTAACCGTATTATGTTTAAAACTTATTTACTGCAGCAGTGTTACCCAAAATGAAAAACAAAAAACAGAAAGATAATTTTCTCTTCCTATATTGTTTTCTATTTCCTCTTACAGGTATTGAGACCTGGTGTCTTATGGTTTCTCAGGAATTTGAATGATCCAGACTTTAATCCTGTGCAGGAAATGATTCACTTGCCCATTTATAGACATCTCAGGAGATTTATCTTATCAGTGGTAAGGACTTTCTTCAAAATTTTCTGTATTTGGAAAGAAAATGTCATACGTTGCCTCGCCTGTATGCTGCAAAGATCTGCTTGTTACTGAAAGTCTTAAAAGATACGTTCTCGGACTGTGTTGGAGCTGATGGCTATTTGAACTTCACCTTTTAATTTATTTAGCTAATTCATTCAGAACTTTTACCAGCCTCATGCTGGAATAGGGGATGGAGTTAATTTTCTTCATAGTGGCCCGTGTCCTTCTGCACTTTGGAATAGTGGCTGAAACAGTATTGCTGACACACTACTGTTTCGGCTATGGCTGAAGGGTGCTTGCTGAAGCAAGCTGTGGCTGAAGGCTTTTCCTCAGCTTTTGCATTGGCTGTTAAACTGTCATTATCTCAATCCATGAGTCTTCTTGCCATCCTTCTATTTTCTCCCCATTTAGCCACAGAATGGGAGGAGAATGAATGAACAGCTGGGTAGATGCCTGGTTGATAGCCAGGGTTAACCCACCACAGACGGACAACATGTCAGAGAGATGGGTAGGGAACTAGATTTGGTTGTTTCTGCTATTTGGACTAACTTGTTTGACTTCCTTGTTCCAGATTGTCTTTGGATCAATTGTACTGCTCATGCTCTGGCTTCCTATACGCATTATTAAATATCTTCTGCCTAACTTTCTTCCATATAATGTTATGCTTTACAGGTAAGCCTTTATTTTAAAAAAGATGTTTTTCAGTCTCCCTGTAACTAGAAAAAAGTATTTGCACTCTTTGAGCATTAGTGTGACACTGGTATGTTACTTTTTTTGTTTTCAATTAATCTAAACTTCATTGTTCTAGAAAAGTAAAAATACAAAGGATGTGGATACACAAAGTTTGTCAAATAAAAAGGCAGTAAGAAAAATAAAAGGCATTTTGTATTACTTCCATTATGATAACTGTTAGATTTTTTATGTGCCCTTAGAGCACTTTCCCCTTCAACTTTTTGATAGTGAAGTTGCTGCCATGTTTGTTTTCACATTCATTCCTGATTATCATTACTTCATAAATAAAAGAATATCTGTAACAGTGTGTCTTTTTAATGGTACCAGTATCTTTCTGTTTCTTAGCAATAATTGAAACAACAATGATAAAAGCAAGTAGCAGACCAAATCATATTCTCTGATATAATCCTTCTCAACATTTTTTTTCTTTCTTAATGCCTAAACACTCATGAACACTTCACCTCAGAATAGGATATAAGGAAAAATGTCTGCAAAAACCTTAGAATTGTTCGTGTTGGCATCCACTATGTTTTTTCATTGTGGTGGTGGTAATGTGACTCAGTGTAAAAGATTCCTATCAGAACGTTCCTTACGTTTGACTTTCTGCTCTTCCCATGGTTTCTAGTGATGCTCCAGTAAGTGAGCTTTCCCTAGAGCTCCTTCTGCTTCAGGTGGTGCTTCCAGCTTTGCTAGAACAAGGGCATACAAGGCAGTGGTTGAAAGGTCTTGTACGAGCATGGACTGTTACTGCTGGATACTTGCTGTAAGTACAGAAAACCAAAATCAACTACAAACATTGTGTCCAGCTTAGCCGTTTACCATGAAAGCAGCATGCTTTCCAGAGAGTTACCCGACAAGTAAGCTATTTTACAGATAAATACACGACATAAAACTTTTATAGTTACTTCCTTCTTCTAAGGAGTAGTTGTACCTACTTCTTGACAACTAATCTTTTGGTACGCTCTTACAGCATTTGCTTAGCAAAAAAAAAAATCCATAGAAGTATGACTAACAGCTTGTTAACTTCCTATTATATGGAAAAATTAGAGGTAAGTGTCAGCAGTGCATTTCCATGAGTCATCTTGCATTTCTTACTATAAGAAGTGGGAAAAAAAAAATTTTAGAACACTGAACTGAAGAAGTGCATACCTTTTAAATTGGGGATTTTCAAGTTAAAAGTCTCTAAAGAAGGCTAAAACTGTATCTTTGTCAGATAAAATAAATATTTATACAAAGTGAGGTTCTTTAATTTAGACTGCCAGGCAGAGCTCTAGCACTTGAAATTGTTTTTTAGTTCATATGTTGTTTGCCAAATTAGCCAAGAAAAAAAAAGGTTGATTTTGTTAATATACAGTTTTAAATTTAACTTCGAAGTACATTGTCATTCTCTCATCATGTCTTGTTCATTGTGTGTTGTGCTAATGCAGCACTATTAGGATGAAGATTGATTTTTTTGCTATCTCTGAGGCTGAGACTTTTTAATTCCACTGCAATCCAAAATACTTCTTTTAGCTTCTCATAAGGAAACTCTCCCGACCCTGTTCTCTTAGTTTGCATTTGGAAACTTATGGTTTTAATTAATTTCTCCATGTTTTGATAGTGCTTAAGTATGACAGAAGAGAATTTTGGACATGATGGTAGAAATACTTTGCTTTCTCTACTGTTGCAGCTTGTAACAGTTGTGAAATACCTCTTCAGCAATTTTAGTTGAGCAAAGATGAAAAGCTTTTCCTCTGCTTTTCTTAATAAGCAAACTGCTGTGAAAAATGTTCTTATTTTTTGGCCAATAGACTATCTACATGTATCTTATGCTAATAAAAATTCTACTAAAGCTGAGGAAAATTAGATTCTAAATGTTCATATTGGGTTTTGGGGGTTTTAATCAGACTCAGATACCTATTTGCTATTGGTGTATGCCAGAAATATCAACAGAATACTTTTTAAAGTAGATTGACTCTTTTTAGGGTGGTGGTCTTAGAAAGCTCTGAACCGGTTTTGAGCAATATAGAATCTTCTTGGAAAAACTCTCCCTGACCGTACTTTGGAAAATGTGTCTATAGCAATTCAGTACTGTCCTTGTACAGTTTAGGTTTGAAGGCAGTTGTTTCCAACAGAGCTTAGTAGCAGTAAAATAAAAGCTGTCAGTTGAATTGCCTGCTTACATGAACTGAAATAGTGATGCAATTTTCCTTTTATATGCAACTTTAATAGCAGATGTTTTTAAAGCAGTCAGACAGATAAATACTTTACTTGTGGCTGTATTCCCACTGTTCTAATCTGCATCCACACTCTGATTTTTCTTCCAAAGTCTGTGTTGAGGATGACATCGAGTACATTATCAGGAAATGGTTTACTTTATCAAGATTCTGCCAGTACTCTGTAGAAGTTTTATGCAGCTTGTACGCATTCTGGGTAGGCCTCTCTTTCTGTAAGACTGTCATTCATATCAAACAGAACAAAGCTGAAAATTCGATTGTTACAGGGATCTCCATTCTTACCTACTTGGAGACCAGGAAGAGAATGAAAACAACGCAAACCAGCAACCTAATAACCAGCATGCTCGCAATAATAATGCCATTCCAGTTGTGGGAGAAGGTCTTCATGCAGCCCATCAAGCCATACTTCAACAAGGAGGACCTGTGGGTTTCCAGCCTTATCGTAGGCCTTTAAAATTCCCGCTCAGGGTAGGTATATTTAATGCATTAAGAGAAGGGCAAAGATTTGGCCCACGTTATCAGAAATCAAATGGTGGGTCATGTCGTTTTGTGTTTTGTACAATTTGCATCTATCTACTCTTTAGAAAGTAGAGTTAGAGTTATTCTCACATACAGCTTTTTTTTTCCAGCCTGTAACTTAAGACCTTCAATTACCACAATTGTTGTGTATTTTCTATTAGGTCATGTTCTTATTTTCCTAATGGTTAGTAATAAAGAGAAATAGAAGAACTCCCCAGCAAACAGGTAGTTCAGGAGGCATGGCTTTCAAGAGGGCATACTTCAGTCTTGTAGCCAAAGTGTGTTTTAAACTATTTTGCTTTATTAAAGAATTAAATGGAGAACTTTTATTGTATCTATATTAAAACATAGAAAGGTGTTACAATACTTGAAAGTTCTGGATTTCTACAATTTATTGTTGGCAAATACTTCAATTTCTAGAAAAATATATAGGTTAAACTAGATAAATTGTTTTGTTGTTACCAGAACTCTGAGTTAATTAAATATAACCTTAAACACAACTAACTTACTATGGTTTCAGGTATAGCTCAAGAGTTGAAGTAATGGCTAAAGTTAGAACAATGCAGTATTGCTCATGTTTTCTTAAAATGCAGAATCTACCAGAATTCTCATGACAAAGTACAAAATAAAGCTTTTTCTTTCTCACTACTTTGTCACCACCTCCCCCTCTCTCCACTTAAATCTCAACCTAATAGAACTGCAAGCAAATTTGAAAGTATTTTAGGATACTGTTTAGCTTCTGGGTGTTTGAAGTTGGGGCTTTGGGGCAGGTCGGGGGGACAAGGGGGGAAATAATTCCCCATGCTGCTGGTTTTACCCTCTAAAATGGCTGTCAAGGAAGGGGTGTGTTAACCTAGGGACTCATTAAATACTTTCTAGAAATACCTCTGTATGGGTTATTTTATTTTTGTGGATGCTTCTGGATAAGGACATGTGCTAAAATCATATTATGAGCTTTCAGTAATTTGGGTTGCTGACCTAGTGATAATAACTAAGCAGTTTCATATTCAGCTGCCAAAGACTTTTTTCTGGTCTGCTTACCTTCATCTAGATATTTTAAGTAGTTCTTTGGAGACATTCTACAGAATGTATAAATTAATAAAAAATCTGATCCATTGTTTTCAAGAGATTGTTTTCAAGCACTTGCACAATCTCAGACATGTGGTAGCTCCCTGATATAGTTCTGTGTCCCTTGTTCCACTTGTTAGAAATATTTAAATAATGAATCACTCAGCATCACTGTAGGTGCTTCAGCTGTCATTTTTAGTATATTGACCTTGGTTCTTCTTATAACTTCATCTTAAGAGAAACGTGTCTCCCACACAGACTTCCACTAGGGAACAGTGCTGTATTTTAATTACTTTCTCAATGGGGACTTTAAGCATTTGAGAAGGAAAATAAAAAAAAAAAAATGGTGTTAAACATCTGAACTTTTTTGTGCTGTCTTTTTTTTCTCCCCTCTTCATTTTATCCGAGTTGTAAGAACCTAGAAGAAGGTGGTTTATATTCAGTTTTTATTATGTGTGAATGTTTTCCACTAGAATGCACTCATCATGTCCATATGAATTGGGCAATCAACAGAACTGATCCTTTGTTATTTCAGTTACGAATAAGCATGTGGTAAAAAACTTTGGTTTTGATAATTTTTTTTTCTTTAATTAAGCATATACTGTTAAAATATCAGAATTTTTTTCATTATTATTCTACATAAAAACCTATCATCAGTTTTATCAGGCAATGTATATAATTCTTTCTAACTCATTCCTCTTCTAAACAAACTTTCTCTTGTGGGGACCTCCCAAAGCCTCTCAAACAAATGCAGATGTGTAGAAGTTGTTGAATTTTCCTGCTACTGCCTTATCTTCCTTCTAGCCTGCCCTTCATAATCCATAGTTGTCAGCAGAGCCTGAAAACTCTCTGCAAACTTTTTTCTGAGGATTTTTAGATTTTATTACCTTATTGTTGATCCTTTTTAATTAAAAAAAACACAAACTATCTATAAAAACAAATTTATCATTACTTCTCGTGGGCTTTGGTATGCTATTTCTGAAATCCCTTCTGAATTTCACTTACTAAAGTTCATCCATTTTCTGGTTTGGTTTGGATTGGTTTGATTTTATCTTCCCTCCCCCGGATTTATTCCGTCTTCTGGAAGTCATTTTTAGTTTACTGTTTACTGTGGCAACTTCAGGGAGATCTGCAAGATCTTTGAGTCTGAATATATTGTGGTCACTGTCAGTGCTGCTTCTGTGATATGAGTGACTGGCTGCCTGTGCGTTATTTAGGTCCAAGTCAGGAATTGCTCTTCCTCTTGTATGTTCTCACTGATCCAAGAAGCAGCTATTTGTAGTGTTCAAAAGCTTCATACTGGCTTTTGTCCTTCATGTGTTGTTTATTCCCATATGGACTGACTTTCCCCTGGCATTCCCTAAGTAACAAATTATTTCAACAGTATTGGTCTCAAGCAATTCACACCATGTTTTCCTCACCTTTGAGGTTTTTTTGTCTGCAGTCCAGTTGTCAGCTACTCTGATTTTCTTCCTTCCATCATTTGGGATCTCTAACCCTAAAGAGAGTATTCTGCATGAAAAAGGGTACATGGCTGTCACCTTGGCAAATAGTTGGGTGTTGTGGAATCATCCCTCTTCACTCAGGCTAATGTTTACAAAATCACAAGATTTTCCTTCCTTTAAGCAGTGCTGAAGATCAGTTGCAGAGATGCAACTGATCTACATTGTCCCAAAAAGTCTCATCAAGGAAAATGTGTGTTACAGATTTAACTTTCTCAGAAGTCTGTTATGATAAGGTGTTAGTTTGCCCATTGTTTTTTGTGTGGCTTTGATTAGTGAAGCAGAGTTTCATAGCACATTCAAATACTTAAAGAGATCGAGTACATGAGAATTCTCTGATAAGATATAAACCTGACTAACTAGCTGCCAGCTTTCCTGTCAGCTGCTGGTGACATAAACCTGAGGGCATCTGGAAGAAGTCTCTCAGCAAGTTTTTCCGTGTTGTAAAACCATTGTCTTGCTTAGCTGGCACACAGAGAAACCTTTAATTGAAAGTCATGCTGATCAGTGCAGAAGTAGATTATTTTTTAATGTAACACAACAAAAACCTTAAGTCGTTCTGGATTCAAATGTTAATTTTTACTGTTGTGACAACTGATGTGAACTTCTGAAAGAAATACGTAACACTGTAGGTGTGCTTTGTACACTGTGGATAGGTTTCTTATTGCTGATTTATTTATACAGTGAAACATGAGTTGGTGTTTGAGTGTTCTAGTTTAGCTGTGTTTCTAGGATGATACATCTTTTTAAATGTTTCTATTTGCTTTGGTTAAATAACTTCCTTATAAACCGTTTCTCTTTTTCTTTCCTCTTTCAGATATTTCTTTTGATTGTTTTCATGTGCATAACATTACTGATTGCTAGTCTTATCTGCCTTACCTTACCAGGTAAGTCCATTATTGTGAAACAACAATGAAACAACCTCAGCATGTTGCCATGCTCAACAATGGCAGATGTTTTGAAACTATTGTTTCAAGTTAAAAAGAGAAAGCATGGAAAATGATGTCTTGTTTTTAATGGTACCTCAACATATTTTAATAATCTAAAATGTAAATGATAAGAGATAGTACCTGTATTTAAATGACAGACATTGCCATTTCATTTTTTTGTTGTAGAATAATTTTCTTCTAAGGGCAGGGCTTCAAATGCTGAGACAATCTCTGTAGTGGAATTGAGAGAAAAAGAGAATTTAAACTCTTGCACCTGCTTTACCATTTAGAGAAGGAAATTATATAGGTTGTTACCAGGTCTAAAATAATAAAATAAATTCCAATATAATACTAGTGAATAGAAACACGATTAAAAAGTGAAATGTAGCAAATGTCTCCTGTTTTTGTCAGAGAGCTTCAGAAGCCCCATTAGAAAGTGATAAAAAACGTAGCTCTTAAGGTTCAAGTTCAAGCTTATGCACAAATTCATTATTGCCTTTGCAGTTCTGAAGATCAGTGTTTAGGTTCTGAATAGTGCTTTGTTTTGCTGTAGTTCAGATCACATTGCTGGTGTAATGACATTTTAGGGGGGAAAAATCCTACATATGTATTTGGCATCATTTAGGTAATTATTTACGCAGCACTTCACACATTCATGCCATATTGGTATAGTACTAAAATATTGCTTTATGTTGAATAATACTTATGCATTGATATTTAATAATAAATTTGATAAGTGTTTTTTTAATAGGCATCCTTCCTTAATACATGAAAAAGCATTACTCTATTTAACAGTGTTTGTGTTTTCAGTATTTGCTGGCCGATGGTTAATGTCATTTTGGACGGGGACTGCCAAAATCCATGAGCTGTACACAGCTGCATGTGGTCTTTATGTATGTTGGCTAACTATCCGAGCAGTGACAGTGCTGGTGGCCTGGATGCCACAGGGTCGTCGAGTGATTTTTCAGAAGGTTAAAGAATGGTCTCTCATGGTGAGTCCGGAGACAAATGTTTCACTGAATTATCAAAAAAGTAGCTAATGACTTGTTCTTTCAGTTTTGGTTCCAGGTTTTACTCTCTCATATATATTACACTTTCCTTTTTGGACTGTTCAGAAGCTTTTGCAGCTTACATTCTCATTGCATAGGCTAACTGTATTTTTGGAAGCCACTTAGAATATTAAGCCATCAGTGTAAATAAGTTTGCATATATATACTTTTTCTATAGTATGTGCATGTTTTTCTGTTTTCCTTTAAAAGTGAGTGTGATTCATTATATTACCCTGTGTGATGCATCCTCCAATACATTTACATTTTCACATACACCTGGAAGCTTAACTGTTACTCTTCTAGCAACTTGACATTATTAAATAAGAAAAACAAACTATTAAAACTGATAAATGATGATGAATGTGTCCCTATAGAGTAGCTTGATGCATATTTTCAGGAAGATCTTTATAATTTGTCAGATCTTCGTGATGTTCAAATTCATGATTTTAAAGAAAATTCTTTTTTTTTTTTTTTTTATTATGAGGAGTTCAGAATCTCCCCATGGCAACAAATTTATATCCCACCTTTTTATTTTAGTTTTGAGGATTTCTGTAGTAGATTTTTTGCCTAAATATAGTAATTTTAAACATCCAGGCACAGTCAATCCTTTTTCAGGAGGGAGCTGGGGAGTAGAACCCAATCTTGAAAATTTGCATTGCAAAACTATGTATGTAAGAAACATTATTTTTAGGGGTATATATGTATTAATTAAAGGTCGTGTATTTTTTTTTCCCTCCACCTTTCTCTGTATAGTTTAAATTACATTTTGAAGTTTAAACAGAAAGAATCCTCCGATGAAAATATTAATGAGGTGCCTTTGTTTTTTTAGATAATGAAGACATTAATAGTGGCTATACTGCTAGCTGGCGTGGTTCCACTTCTACTTGGTCTTCTGTTTGAACTGGTCATCGTTGCACCTTTGAGGGTTCCTTTGGATCAGACACCTCTCTTCTATCCTTGGCAGGTCAGTTGCTCCCATTCTTCTTCTGCTGTTGATACATTTCTTTACTTAGAATTCAGGAGTACGGGAGATTGTTTCATGTCAATTCAGTGCTTCAGAGCATTTTCCGTTTGTTTCTATGTGGCAGAGAAAAGACATCCTGTCTGGATGTGACAATTATTTCAACCAAAAGGATTTGGTTAGGAATTCCAAGTATGAAAAGCTAAACTCTGTGGGATGACATCAGAGGGTCTTTGCATTTTAGTGATTGGGTGGGTTTTTTTTTTCTCAGTAGCATAACTGTAAAGATATATACAGAAGTTAGTATAGCTGTTATGCACTTACACACAGATGTACATACTCTGACCTTTCCGGAAAGCTTTCTGCCTAGTTATGCAGCAAGAGGTTTACCTGACCTTTTTGTCATACAAGGTTTCAATTCAGTGATGATGCACGCTATGAATGGAATTTTGATATGCTTTAGGATCATTCTTAGTTCTTTAAAAATTTGGAATTAAATATACTGGAAGATTTTATATTCATGTGGCAAAGCTTCCTCAAAATATTGGGTTAGTGGCATTTGAGTTTTGTTCTAAATTAACAGGGAGCTATTGAAATAGGGAATAATTCCCATTTTTCACAAAAAAGAATAGTTATACAAAGGTTACATGGTTGAGCAAACAAGAAGCAACTTTAACATGGACTTCTTTGTAACAAGTTTTTAAATTTTTGAATATATCTGGGGTAACATGTTAATAAAAGCTGTATTTTTAAATAATTGTTTAAAATCTATTTCCACAGCATTTTAAGAAAGTTAATTAACATACGATGTCTTCTGTCTTATCAGTTCTGCAGCTGTTCTCCCTTGTCAGCCTTTGCATTCTAATTTTGGTGGGGTTTATTGAAGAACTTCTCACAAATCTGGATTACAAATCTGTAATCCAGAAGAGACTGACCCATGACGTACAGGGTTTACTAGGAGCCTGTTGTTACACTGTGTTTGTTTAATTCCATGTCATAATAATTGTGGTATATGTATAAAGCATAAATTCCCCACTGAATAGTATGACATTCTTTTGAGAGTAAGAGTGCCTTGCTTTGTTTAGCTTTTCCCAGATCAGGTAGGGTTTTGTGGACAATTACAATTTAAAAGAAGAAGGGAAAAAACCTAGCATGTTCCAGAGAGCTGAGTATTCTATAGATGTCAGTTAAGCTTGAGAGTATCCTCTCTTTCTGATGAGTTTGAATATGTCACGTCTTTTAAACAATATCCCCATGTCAACAGAAAAGTAATTGTCTTTTCACTTATAAAGTAATATTAACAAGTTGCTTTAAAAGCTTTTGGTTGTCAAACTATTTCAAAAGATGTTAATGCTAACTGTCCACTTTTACAAAATTAGGACTGGGCTCTTGGAGTTCTGCATGCCAAAATAATTGCTGCCATAACACTGATGGGTCCCCAGTGGTGGCTGAAAACTGTTATTGAACAGGTAGGGAAAATTGCCCATGTATATTATCTGTATAATACATTCTTAACAATTTATGAATGTGTGAGTTGTGAAATGGACTTACTGTTGTAGTAATGGAGTAGTTTGAGTAATTGAGTAAAACTCAACTAGTTTTGTAGAATCCTTTCAAATAGTATAGCCTAATCCATTAAGGTACACTTCATAATAAAACAAAGAAAAACCTCAGAAATCTGAAATCAAGAAGTTGCGGAGTATGTGTATATGTAATTTTATCAGGTTTGTATTGAAGTGAGAAATATCATTATTTCTTCAGGTGAATTCACATGTGAACAAATACTGGATATTATTTATCAAGAACAGAGAATTTCTGCCTTCTCCACAGCTGTAGAGATTAGCTCATTCATAGATGAGTACATATGAAAGACAGTCTTTCCATTCCCCTTTGATTATTAAGACAGAACAGGTTTTGTGAGCAGTTCTGAGTCACATGGCCTGTTGCTTTCTTTGGAAGATGTATTTTTTTCTTAATTATAATCTTTAAGTTCTACAGTTGTCGTCTCTATGAAGTATCTCCACTGTTTGTCAGAAAGTAACTTTTCAGCCCTGTCTTACCTGAAGTGGCTATGATGCATGTCCTGACCTCTGTACAAGAGGTGGCTTCTCGTAAGTCTAGCACACAGTCCCAGATGTTAAACCATCACCTTAGGTGTCACACTGGAGAAATGAAGTCTTAATTCTGGAGTACCTTTTGACACATACAAAGGCTCTTCCTTCCATTTTGCATACTCTCCCTGGGCCTGTTTGTTGTACACACATTCTCCTGAGCCATCCTTAGAAATGGATGCATCCAGGCTGTGGGACAGAGGCTGCTGTCTAGCTGTATGTCGTAGCCATTTGGAACCGGTCTTTTCCTATGATTAGTCATGTTGAGACCTTGGCTTCTGATAGGAGCTGCAGAAACTTAAGAATTATGGAGGCACTTTCTTCAGGCACAGACTCCACAGTCTCCTACAGTCACCTACAACATAAGATCCTATTTCCACCTGTGTTACCAGATTTAAGAGATTTGCTCTACTAGCATACACAGGATCCTCTTCTGGCAAGCTAACAGCACAAAGCAGTCTCAGGTCATCATCCATAAAACCACCCTCCACAGCTATATTTAATGATGCTTCAGCTGGTCTTTTGCACTCCTGCAACCAAATCACAACACTACTCAAGATTAAGTTGCTCTCCTGAACACTGTTTAAATGATTTTCTGGAACCCTGATGTAGATTGGTATGGAGTTTTTTCCTTCTTCAACTGTAGCTGTCATGGTTTTCTTCAAGTTTGGAACACCTGTTTCCTCTCATAAGGAGAATTGTGTAAAACCTTGTAATTATTAATATAAGCGCAAAGCATGGCTTTTTGATTGACCCTTTCTACGTCTAACTTCTTGTTCTTAGGTATATGCAAATGGGATTCGCAACATCGATTTACACTTCATAATCCGTAAACTGGCAGCACCTGTAATCTCTGTTCTGTTGCTTTCCCTGTGTGTACCATACATCATAGCCTCTGGTGTTGTACCTTTATTAGGTATGTATGCATTCAGAATACCTTGTTCATTATCTGATGGTTCAGAGCAATGTAAATAGATCTGTGGAAATAAAACTTCAAGCTCTAGGTTATTTAAAAACAAACACACACCACTATTCTGCCAGCAAATGTAAATCCTTAAGAATTGCTATGTCATCTTAAAAGTTCGGGATTTTTTTGAGAAATGCAATATATTATTCTGACTGGCTTTTTAAAACTAAGTGCAGAATGCATTGAGAGTATGGGGCGCATAACATCTAACAGGAGAAATGTAGGTATCTAGCTAGTCTGGAAAAGGGATGATTAATTCCTTCTTTGGACAAACCTTTAATTTCTGTTTAAAAGCTATACTGAGTTGAGGACGTCTTTTCTGACTTGCCAGATTCTAAGGGAAGCTTAGAACAGGTAGAAATATGGGTTGAGGTTTTCATTCAGTGTCAAAATGTAAATTGTATTTTTTTTTTCTTTCAGACTTCCCTATCTCTTCATAGGTGAGGGAAATAATTTTATCAGAAGCAGGTAGATGTGCTTTTTCATCAACAGTTGTCTTTTGCTAGTTAGTTTTGATGTTACAACACGTTCAACCTCTCACTTGAATACAGATTTTAGTGTCAACTTTCTGACACAATTTATAAAGAAGTCAATTAGCAAGAAAAGATGATACGCTCTTTTTTTTTTTTTTTTTTTTTTTTACTGTGGATTTTCACGATGTTCATGGAAAACTCCAGTTTTAATGCTTTGGGTGAAAAAGAACAGTAGCTGTTACGTTGGATCTGTGAGATAAATGGTTGTGCTATTCATTCACATCCCTTCTACTGAAGTTACAGCACAACAGAAAGTATGGAAGCAGGCAGAGAAGCAGAGATGCATGAGTCACTTTAGCAGTGTTAGATTATGTGAAGGTTGTGTCCTGTTTTGCAGGAGTTACTGCTGAAATGCAAAACCTCGTTCAGCGACGGATTTATCCTTTTCTGCTTATGGTGGTGGTTTTGATGGGAATTCTCTCCTTCCAAGTCCGCCAGTTCAAGCGCCTTTATGAACATATTAAAAATGACAAGTGAGTATATGGGTGGGGGGTGGGGGTTAATTTTTACCCTTTAAATTGAGATAACAACTTCAGATTGGATGCACGTGTTGTAGATACTTAGGGCTAAAAGGGATTTTGAGAAGCTTTCTGGACTTACGACCCTCTAAGGCAGACCTGAACTGTTCTTGGCAAATGTTTTATCTGTAGTTCAGGTAGGTAAACACAGGAACAAATTGTCTTTATAAATGGAAGATACTCCCTTATATCTGACTTGGATATGTTTTACCACAAATGAAGCTGATTGCTTGGTTTTTTCCCCCTCTGTAGTCTTGAAGGACAAGTGAATGTAATACTGAGTCATAATTAAAATTAAACTCTCAGCAGGTCATTTTGTATCTTAGCACCTTGTATTTGATCAGCTAATTTAAATCCTGTCCCCCACCTGCCTTCATAACATGTTCCATAGTATTTGGCCTACTGTAGTATGTATAGCTGATATTTATATTTACAGGTGGGTTTTGAGCTAAATGTTAGTATCTTTCAGGTAGAATGCATATTGAATTGCAGCTTGCGTTAATGTTACAAGTTGCTTTTCTGCATAAATAAGGCATGTAAACAAATACAAAGCTGTATCTAAGTGAAAATTACTTTGATATTAAAGGAACTTACTAAATGTTACAACCATCCTTGTAGACAAGAAGTTTGTACAACTTAAGTTAGTGATCTCATTTCAGGAAGTAAGCAAACATAGTCATGCTAACCAGTAGAGATTTATGGTTTAGAAATGTGCTTGACTAAGTCTTTCATGTAACAGATTTCAAAAGCATATACAAGTGTTTGTGACATTCTTAAAATGTGCAAAAGGATGTGATGGTTACTTGGTTATGATACTGTAAGAAAAGGAGCAGTGGTGAATAAATTTCTGAAGGAAATTGCAGGTTTCAGGGGAATAATTCATAGGTGTGTATGGCTCTTCTACATGCAGAGCCATCATACAAATAGGAAGCACGGAAAGGAATTTAGATTGCAAAAACTAGAAGTGTGAAACAGTGATCTGGAAGAAAGAAGGACTGTCAAAAGTAGGAAAACTGCTCAGCTGTTGAGATGTTGAAACAGAATTTAAATAAAGGAGTCCTATCGCCCTTAGGCTTGACATGGAGTAGCATTAGGATATTTTCTCTCCCTTTAAGAAAGATTGAGCTGCAGTAAAAGTTCTTTTTTCACAATATTTACTTTTTTTCAATCCAGGATATTTTTCATTAGGTGTAGGAGCTGAGTCTCTCATAGTCTCACCCAATACATGTGATGCATTGTGACAGGTTCCTTTTTTGAGCCAAGAACTGCATTTAACACTCACTTGGTTTTAGGTGAGTTGTTGTTCCAGATGTTCAAGTGATGATGGCTCAAACAAACACTGCGAAGATGCTCTTAAAAGTGCCATCCAGCAAAGGGCTGGGTATAAAAATAATGCAAACACACTCTTTATATTTCACATTTTCATTTAGCTTGTATGAGTACCAAAGTCGAGGCTGTAAACACAAACCTGTAATGCCTGTATTCCCTTATATCATGCCTGAATGTTGAGGAAAAAAGATGAGGATGGTTGATGATGAGAAAAAAGATGAAGACTATTGGGAGGGGCAGGAGGGATCACATGTAGAACAACTTTTACTGCAGTGATAAGCTACTGCAGCAGCAAAGGAGATAAAAATGGATTTGTGTTACAGAATTGCATTAACTCGTTTTAATTTCTCACTGTTTTTACTATAATCCCAGGTACCTTGTTGGGCAACGACTTGTGAATTACGAACGGAAGTCTGGTAAACAAGGCACATCAACAACTCCACCTCAGTCTTCGCAAGAATAGATGGTCATATTAAACATCTTGACCTTCCCTTTGCCTTTACATGTCCTTTTTTTCATAGACTCTTCTTCAGTCTTTGGATATCTCTCCCAGTAATGCTCTCAGCAGTGTTTTGGCTTCTGTTAATAGCATACAGATAGCAGTTAAGGCTCTGTTCCTTATCTGCATTTCTCTGATGTTATCAATGCTGTCTGAGGTCTGTATATGTGTAAATAGAAGTATCCTGACACCCTAAAACCTTGGATTAAAAAGAATGTGCATTGTACATCTTTAAAAAAGTATATTAATTTATTAAATCTAGTTGTCACTTTATTTTGGACTGCTGTTCTGTTGACAATGTGCCACAAAGCAATAGTGCAAAGAGGCAAGATGTTTTTATAAAATTTGGAGCTTACTTTATGGCATTCATAACAGTTCTTACTGTAGTAATATAGTATGAGTTTTCATGAGTGGAAAAGCCACACAGAGAATATCAGAAGTAAGTAACTGTCTTACAGTCAGCAATGAAGTGGCTGTGGTGAGAACATAATGAACTATGTATCTTGCTGTCAAGTCTTTTTTATTATTTTGTATAACACCAAAGCTGTTGTACATTTTTCTATTGCCTGATTGTTTTTCATGTGTCTGAGTTTGTAATATTGTACAGTTGCTGTTAAATCAAGAAAATACTTCCTCTTCTGAGAATTCAAGATGTACTTGTTGAGACTCAGCTGGGTGTTTCTGTTGGGGGGCGGGTGTGGGGGGAGGAAGCAAGGGGGGCGGTATTGGCTTTAGGAATCAGGATTTCCTGAACTGAAACAGTAAACAAAAAAATTTACTAAGGTTAGGTGATGGAAGCATTTAAAGGTACCAAGGAAAATTAGATAGGTTCATAACTGAAATTGTAGCCAATTTCTTATCAATAATAGAAATTTTCAGGACCTCAGGGGGAGGGATGAACCTTATCTGATGTGTTTGCACAGAAACAAAGAACAGAGTGTAAGCACCATTCTGACCTGGTCCTTAACTAGAGAGCTTGAAATCTTCTTTTCTGTAAGTTACCAAAGTTGCAAATTGTAGTATGAATTTTATATTGCACAATTACTTAAAAACAAACATAAAAAAAAAAGACCTGCAACAACAAAAGCATCTCTTTTCTTTCAGAATTGGTCACTGTGAATTTTTATGGGAATAATATTGGGGAAGTAATTTATCATGTACCATTTATTGCCTGTGGGGCAGGGAAACACATATGCTATTAAACAGGCAAGGAAAAGATAGCAGATTTCTTTCCAAGGACACAGTCAAACAAGAGCCACCAAATCAAGTCTGTGCTATTTCTATATGTAGATAAGAGTTCTTTTGCAGTAATGTTTGGGGGATTTTTATGTAGATATTTTAAAGAAACTACGTAACAGTATCGCAAAGCTTTAAATAGCATCAAATCACATGCTTAGATCACAATATCTCTCACAGATTAAAAGGGGGAAATGTGAATATCCATTGCAGCAATCAGAAAACTGATGAAACATTAAACTTGCTACTCGGTACACTGTCCTTCAGTATTCCATACTTGACCGTATGTGTATACAATTAATACTTGAGAATTGCTTGGCAGGTGCTTTGAGAGTGTCATCTCCTTTTATTGATGTTGCATCTCTGATCTGATGTGTTTTGAGTTAATGTGGTCCAGGCTGCGATGGTGACTGTTCATTTTCCAGTGTCTGGACTCACGTTTGGAGGCAGTGAGCACAAGCCAAATGCATCTGAATCTAGTGACAGGAGGACTGTGCTGTCACTTATCAGAAGGTTGGAAACTACTATCTCACAGAATCACTGTTGTCCTGATGGTTTTGAACCATAAATATTACCCTTTGGAGTGATTTATTAGGAAATTTCCAGGGAACTGAAATCATAGAAAAATAACCAAAATGTTTTTCTGTCATTCACTATTGCTGACTAAATGCTAAATTGAGTATTGGCCCAATATATTTTTGATGTGCATAAATACTGCATTTGACTATTTACAGTGGTGTACATTGTGTGACAGATATATTTTCACAATATTAAATTCACTGGTAACATACATTCTTTCTTACACCAAGATTCTGTCCTTGACATATCTTCCGTAAACAGTTCCAAAATGGTCTTGCCACTCAAAGATTGCGAGCACAATTTGAGTGCATCATGCAGAATTTGCAGAAGTGTGGTTCTTGTAACTTTGTGTTTTTATCCAGACAAACTGGTCTTAACATTAAAATTTATTAAGAAAAAGCCATTATGTTGTTTCTTATTACTGTTATTTTGCAAGTCGTAACAGAAGAAACTGAACCGGGTATGAACCAGTCACGCAGTGTGAACTGAAGCTATTTTACTGTAGCTTACATTACCTGTATTCACTCTGTTACAGAGAACTGGCTTCAAATCAAACAGTTATGCTTGCTTTTGCACTGCTTTACAGATCCCAGGTGAAATTTCAGAAACTGTCCATCATGAACTTTTACGAAATGTTATCTCCCAATTTCGTTATTTTTGCATGTTTTGGGAAAGAAGATGGAAGTTGTACAGAACAAGAATTAAGTAACACTGCTTTTGTATTGGTTTAAATTTTGATAGTTTGCTTTACTATGCTGTATGTACTCCTGTGGCAGAGAAACTTGATAGCAAGCATGCTCAGGAGTGTTGCGTCCCGACTAGAAGGAAGTGCGGCAGGAGGGCCAGGAGACCTCCATGGATGGATAATGAACTGCTGAGGAAACTTAGAGGGCAAAAAAGAAGCTTATTGGAGGTGGAAGCGAGGACAGGCAGCCTGGGAAGAATACAGGAACGTTGTCCGGGAAGCCAGGGACCAGGTTAGGGTCCAGATGGAATTAAATCTGGCAAGGGACATGAAAGATAACAGGAAGGGCTTCTATAGGTACATAGCAAATAAAAGACAGACTAGGGACAATGTGGGCCCTCTCCAGAAGCTATCAAGAGAACTGGTTGCCCTGGATTTGGAGAAGGCTGAGGTTCTTAATGACTTCTTTGCCTCTGTCTTCACTAGCAAATGCTCAGACCACACCACCCAAGTCTTGGAAGGCAAACACAGGGACTGTGAGAATGAAGACCTTAGGCCCACTGTAGGAGAGGATGAGGTCCGAGACCATCTTAAGAACCTGAATGTGCACAAGTCCATGGGACCTGATGAAATCCATCCACGGGTCCTAAAGGAGCTGGCGAATGAAGTTGCTCGGCCACTGTCCATAATATTTGAAACATCATGGCAGTCAGGTGGCGTTCCTGAGGACTGGAAGAAGGGCAACAGAATCCTCATTTTCAAGTAGGGGATGGTGGAAGGCCTGGGGAACTACAGTCCAGTCAGTCTCACCTCTGTGCCTGGCAGGATCATGGAGCAAATTCTCCTGGAAAGAATGCTGAGGCACATGAAAAACAATGAGGTG
>NW_009929584.1:0-2161 GCF_000696875.1 Nestor notabilis | reverse complement strand
ATGATGTCCCTGCTCATGGCAGGGGGGTTGGAACTAGATGATCTTAAGGTACTTTCCAACCCTAACCATTCTATGATTCTACATAAGTTAACTGGCTGTTCCTAAGACAGCTGGCAAGCTTCCATCTCTGCTAGGGTAATACAGCATGCAGTGGTCATACTACTCTTCAAGTGGGAGAAATTTTCTGTGTGTGCGTGAGGTTTTACCACAACCTGAGCCTTGGAGTGGTTGGAAAAGCGACCTGGCCTAGTCATATCCCTTTTGTGGTGTTGAGAATCCACTGCTGTTAGCAGTTCTACAGGCCTTCATCCAAGAACTGTCAGATGGCTCTGTAGCTGTCTTTTGATTACTGAAAGAAGTTAATTGTGGTACAACTTTGGTTTTATACAGATTATTTTATTGATTTAAAATAGTTAAAACTCTGCATCTTTTCTCTGATTCCCCTTTCTCTGCTGGGTAAAGCCTACATTACTTGTTCTGTTTCCAAAGACGCTCTGGAACCTGTAACTGTTTTCTGTCAGCACCTCCCTCAGTAAGATAGAATCACAGAATGGTTTGTGTTGAAAAGGACCTTAAGATCATCTAGTTTTAACCCCCCTGCCATGGGCACGGACATCTCCCACTAGACAAGGTTACTCAAGACCCTTTCCAGCCTAGCCTTGAACACTGCCAGGGATGGAGTATTCACAACTTCCCTTATGCTCATGGTAAAGAATTTCTTCCTTATATCTAGCCTTGATCTCCCATTTAGTTTTCAATGATGCCAACTCTAACACCGGTTACAGTACTCACATTACAGCTGAGTACATTGATTCCGTCTTTGCTTTTTCCTAAGCTCGAGCAAAGGTCTTCATGAAAGTCTGCACAGCAGCCCTGCAGTTCTTGAAAGAACTCGGTAAGAAGCCCTCTGCCTGGTGTGTTGACTCCGCTGCCTGACATACTGATCGGTGCCATTTTGTTTCCTTGTACTGCACTGTCTATCTGCTCGTTTATATCTAGACTGGACATTCTCTATGGCAGGGTCAGCATTCTTGTTCTGCTTGCCCTGTGAACGGGCAACGTACAGCCTGAGCAATGAGCGGGGTTCTTGGTAAATACAGCGATACAGGTAGTAGAAACATCAAACAAGGAACTTAATCTCAGTAGTATGAAGTTCAGGACACCAAGAAAAGGAAGCTGTCTTCTGAAAGGGTAAGAAAACAACTTTTACAAAGGATAATGGTAAATTAAGAGTTCTCTTACTCTGATATTTTAAGTTCTTGCATGGATTAACTGGAACTAAAGAATTGCATGGTTAACAGGGATTTTATTGAGTCTCCGATTATTCCAGACAAGCTATGCTTCTTAAGTTCTGAGTTTAGGAGTCACCATAAATTCAGAAATGATAGACCGAAATTAAAGTTACTCAATGTTAGACATTTTTAGAAGATGGTATTTCCGAAGGTCAAATACTGTTCCAAAATAAATGGAATGTTTGGAATTCAATATAACACTGACCCATGGAGCAGTGCCAACATAATTTCACAACACAGCACAGCAGTTCTGCAGTTTACATGCTTACTTGCTGTTTTCTCTTGCTTGTTGAGTATCTGCCAGTGCCAAAGCTGCATAGCCACCTTTTTTTTTTTTACCCCTGTTATTAGGAGAAATCAAACACAGTATCAGGCTGGGGTGAGGGATTACTTAACCTTACTTGTCTGATTTATGTTAAATCACTTGGATTCGAGGAGTTCCTCTGTTCCTGGAAAACGACACTAGTTTTACCTGGCAAGAACACACTTGCTTGTTGCCTACAAAACCACAGCACTGCGGTGCTGGAGCAGCGGGAGAGCCCACACTGGCCTGTCCATGCCCATGGTGCCAGGTCTGGAGCAGCAGTGCTGAGAAGCAGCTGGTACTGCCCGTGCTGTGCTTGGGGGACAGTCCATCAGCAGTACTGCTGTCCTGAACCTCCAGGACTCCGCGGCAGCAGCTACTCCAACGGGAATTTTAGGGAATACGTTGGCTGGTGCCTGTTTTGCAGCTCAGTCAGCATTTGTTCACACCTCGTCCAAGCCAGGACGCGTCGCCTGTTTGAAAGGGAACTCCCGAAACGCATTCCGAGTCTGTTCAGAGAGCAGACGGTGCCCACTCCGCACAGGGTGCTCGGTGGCGCACCTCC
>NW_009929583.1:77246-84123 GCF_000696875.1 Nestor notabilis | reverse complement strand
CCGGCTGGGCTTGAACCACGACACCTAGATATCTATGCAGGACAAGTTCTGACACTAGCTGAAATCTATCTGGAGAGCAGTAAAACCGTCTCAAACCTGCAGTGTTTGGTTCCAGAGCACAAGGTAGTCATCAGTGTCACAAAGCATTAGTGTATAAAATAACCTGTATGTTAATTTCATGCTATTTTCTCCTTGACTTATTTCTCAGCTCTGTTAAAGCTCTCAGGGTGTCGAAGATCTCGAGATGACATTTCTGTGCTCAGGGAAAAAGTGTTCTTTTTGATTGTACTTTTTTTCCCCTCCCCCATAAAAGGTATGTATTAAAGTTCTCTAAAAATGTGTTATGATGCATAGAGCTGATTCTATCCCAAAGAGGTACAACTACATTTGCAAGGGAATACCAAAAAATAAGACAATTGAGGGTGTTTCTGTAACTGCTTCTATGACTGAAAAATGTGTGTTCTAGCCCAACTGTTGCTAATCTGGAAATAGGGTGTGTGGAAATAAAACTCCTACTTTCCCCCTCACCCACAAGGTAAACTTTTGTCTGCAAAGGACAGATTTAGGGAGTGCACCATCTGGAATCCTGATCATTTTAAGGGAAAAAGTAAAACTATTGAGTTCAGCAGAACCAAATTATCACAATACTTTTTGTGAAAAATGAACAGCCTTGTGCTGGTATTACTCTGCATTCCAAAGTGTTTAAATTTACTTAGCGACTACTGATGGCCCATATATAAAACTCCTCTTAGCTTTCTCCACAAGAAAGATAGAGGAACTAAAGCGTTGATCTGGTTTTTCAGTAAGTTTGTTCCCAGTATGTAAAGACAACCCTACTGCAAAATATGTCATGGTTCAGGTAACCTCCTTATAGGACTGCCTAACTCCAAAGAGAAGTGACTCGTTTGTTTTAGCCTGGGGCTGAGCCACAAAATCCATTAGCACCACAGGGAGTGGGAGCCAAGATTCCCATCACCACTAAATGCCCAAAATCACAGGCTACATAGTCAAGCTCTCACTGTTTTTGCAACATTTCATGACTGCTTTGCTGTGGTGAGGCAGCACCTCAACAGGCAGGACAGGGTGCCTTGATCTGCTGGGTCTACCCTCTCAGGTAATGTAGCTTTAATTTCCACATTAAGTAAAGTAGTTGCCTTGACTTGGAGGTAAACAAGTGTTCTTTGTGATATATAGAGTGGTCTGATTACATAACTGCCTCATTTAGAGTTCGTTCAGGCAAAGGACAGACTGACCAGGCTTCCCAGGTAAACATCCTGGTATACAAGAACTGTAAGTCATTGACTCGTTTAGAGAGCCACTCCAGAACTTTCTAATTAAGACCACAATGTTCTGTGCAGTACAAGGCCAGTCCTAAGATTTATAATCTCCTGTCATGTTGCTCAAATCATCATCTTATTTTTATCTCTATTGCTGTTATCTGGCTTTGCCTACAAATGGAAGGTTAAAGTTCGAGGCATATTTCTGGGCACTTGTCAAATTCATTTTATGGAAAAATGAAGCATTTGTAGGGTTTCTTCTCTAGTAACACCACTACACTAAACAGAACTACGTAAATTATGTGGTGATTTCATGCTTACATTCACAGGAGCCAACATCACAAAGGCAATTAGAAACAAGTGTAAAAATCAAAACTTTCAGCCAACATTCCACCTTCACATGTCTCCAAAACACACTCCACAGCTGTAGGCACAATGCCCCACACCGCAGCATTTACTCAGTGCAAGATTTCTGTATTGCTGAATATTGACAAAAGCATGCAGGCAATCACTTCCTGCTGAGGATTTGGGTTTAGGGTTTTTTTTGTAGTTAATTTATCACATGGCCAATAGACTCTTTAGCCATTTAGGGAATTTTGTTTCTTTTTCAAAAACAAAACAGTTCATTAATTCTCCCTAGAAGAACAGTGGATTGTTAGATATCGCATATCAAACCAGTAATGTCAAAGTCTAAAACTGAGTAAAGAAACTGCCTAATCCAAAGCCCTAAATCCTGAAATTTCACAGCAGGTCACAAGTCTAGCTACCGTTGTCCATACATCATCATCACAAACCACTTCAGATGTTGACTCAGACTCTGGTTGGTTCTGGAAGAAGAGTCATTTCTCTTCTGCAACACCAAGAAAAACAGATTCTTGAGTAACAGCCCCATTTTGAAAGTCTGCATATTTTAAACTCCAATTCATACTCTATTAACAAGTTTGCTTTTTCACCACTTTTGATCTATGCCAAAACCCTAGTGCCTTTACTTAAGAAGCAATACTGGTTTTTTGTATTCCAGTTTGTCAGTAATGCTTCTAACATCATTTCTCTTGGCACATCTTTACATGCGTTACTGATCTTATATGAAAATCACTTCTTCCTCCAAATATAAAAAAGATTCTGCACACAGAATGCTCACACAATTTGGAAGCTGAGAGAAAATTTTAATCACCTCCAACCTTATAGTTCAATTAAATCTCTCTCTGAATAATATAATTAGCCACATACATATTCAATCTTGCCCCCCTCTAGGGATTCTCACTAGGCTTTACTAAAAGTTCTGAGCACCCAAAATTTCTGGAGTCTTACTATTTAGCTTTTCTCCAGCCACACACTTCAAAGCCAGATGAACCTGTACCTGGGGCTTAGCACAGTACAGTTGCCAAAGCTGCTGGGGGTTGGGGGATAAGCTGACACTACTCCAGGAGGAAAGTTTCAAAATCCATTCCAAGCACTGTGGGAGAAGCTATGAGGCTGCTGGAGCAGCAGCACTAGACTGACTTGGTTTAAACCAGATTCTGGGTGGTGGAACGCTCTGGCTCTACATGGCTTCTACCTCGCTTGTCAGGCAGCAGAGGTGCTGTCCTGACAGAGCACAGATCCTACCACACACAGCACATGGGAGCTTGTGTCTCAACCATCCTGCAGTGAAAGTCCTGTTTCTGTTACGTTTGCCACATCAATCGCACCAGG
Source organism: Nestor notabilis (assembly GCF_000696875.1). NCBI lineage: Eukaryota > Metazoa > Chordata > Aves > Psittaciformes > Psittacidae > Nestor > Nestor notabilis. The sequence continues at coordinate 81,151 of NW_009929583.1, read as the reverse complement.
AAAAGCAGTATTTCACCCAGATAACATACTGGACAGCAAGAAAAAAGTCAATAGGAAGGCCTTTTGTGAAATCCAGGCAAGCACAATGGAAATGGGGAATGCTCAGCATGCTGTAGTTTAAATCCCTTCATATAAGTAATGTATAAAATGAGCCCAATAAATATAACACTCATTTGGGTTTGGCAGAAGGTCAGTGGGATACTTAGACCATACAGCTGATTGATAGTTAAAAAAAAATTCAGATACTCTTCCACAATCATATTTCATCTTTGCTTTGAGGCCAAGGCTTCATATCAACTTAAAGAGTGTCAATCTTGCTTTTCCTCTCAGCAAACCCTCTCACTACAGCCCTCCTTGCCTGTGGTTATCAACCCTCTTCCTTATCTTGATCTCAGCAAAATATCCTCTCTTAAATACAATCATTCCACTACTGATTTACTTCAAAGATGTTTCTCCCCTCCACTCCCCCATTTAGGGTAAAACCGTTTGTTTGAAGGCTGGAGGGAAAGGGGAAAGTTTTAAGAAACAAAGGTAATATTTTTTATACCACTAAATTGATCCTCGAGGATGGTCACGACTGCAATGTAGTAAATTATCAGGGGAAGAATTAGGCACACTCAGCACATAATGTAAAAAGGAATATTCAGTAATTGTGTATCATTATGTCATACATTTGCTTCAATAAAAAGATACTGTCTACTTGAAATGAGAGAAGTCAAGATTTCCATAAAGAAAATAAGTACTTTGAAAAACTTGATATTATACTTATATAACTTGAAAAGTAGCTATAAACAATGTATCCATGAAAACACAGCTAATGCTGGAAAAGGGGATATAGTATGAAGAGTGTATACAAATGCTACAGTATATTTTCCAAGACTGTCTGTGCTCCAAAATGATCCTGTAGCAATACCAGTGAGGAACAGCTGCTGCATTTTCACCCTTAAGGTGAGTGGCTTTTCGTGCGCAATAGGAGCATCTCAAACTGAGTATACATCTATGTGTTCCATCTGTTAAATGCAGCAGAAATGAGATTCTATGAAATGAAAATTCTTTCGAGTACGCCTTCCCCCAAGATAAGCAAGAAAATAAGAATGAGCTGTACTTCAAACCTATTCTTTTCAACCCTGTTGTCTACTCTTGACTTCTAATATATTGTAACATTGTCAGGTTTTTAATGACAAGAACGCCAACTCACTTGAACTTCTCTCCAACCCCTGAAGGAATAGCTCATGCCCACCTTTTAATATCTTTTAAAGATGCTGCAAAACTAGCATTTTGCTTGTAATGGTTATTTTAAGTTCAGTATTGGCAGGGGTTTAATGGTCCAAGGATTTAGTAGTAGACTTCCTGAGCTTGAACACTGTACCACTGCTATATTTCTCACTCTTTGAATGCAAAAAGTTCTATCAAAGTACGACTGAAAATGAATCAAAAAATGATCTTCATTTTTAGGGATTATCAGTGCATCAAGAAAGAAGCAACAAATAAACCATCCAACAATTGTAAAGGTGTTAATTTTTGCTTACCACAATACCACACTAAATAAAAGCCTACAGCCAGCTGGCAGATTTCTTTCCACATTTCTGGTCATTGTAAATTGCCATGTTTCTGTCATTTATTTCTGTTTGTTTTGTGTCTATATTTCATACAGAAGATATAAACGGCCAATGGTTTAAAAGCCTCCAAAATTTCTAACTGAATGTGACTCATGTGGAAATACTTTTTTATCAATTTCCAAGCCCTACTGAGTGTCCGAGCTCTAGAACTGATAATTTTAGCATTTAGAAATGCATTTATCCATTCCATACCTTTTATCTTTTTTCCTCATAGAGAAACAAGTAATAAAATTGACTGTCATACATATTTAGATTCATTTTATGCTTGCTATGGAAGCAATTTTAGCATTTATCTCTATGAAGAATTGTAATTCTTTTATACTCAAATCTGGAATATTCACGGAGAAGGCCTACCAAAACACTCAGCCAAAAAAAAAACCCTAAAGATAATATTGGAATATCTAAACCCAGATATTAATACGGACCTTTTGAAACAGGTGCAAGAATAACCTATTTTATAGAAGGTTTTATTAGTCTATAAGGTTTTATATATAAAGTTATTTAACACCTTGGTTTTCCACTAGATCACAAAGGTACCTGATGGTCTTCACCACAACAGAGTAAACAATACAGAATCAAGAGCCCAGCTACATCTTTGTTAATGCTGTCTTTTACTCATAAGCTAAACATGCAGCAAGCTACTGTAAATGTATCTCCAGAGTGCTATATTCTAGGTATTAATCAACAGCTGATGATTTTTTGTATCATTTGGGCTACTTTTAGTGAGTTTCTCCTGAGGTTTCTCTAAACTTTGGGATAAGCCAGCTGACAGGTTTTTCCTTCCAGTTTTGTTCATTTAGAATTGTGCCCAGGCATATAAATATGAATAATAAATATAAATATATGCCCATGTATAAATATGAAACACTGACCACAGTGAGCTCAGAACATCCCTGGATCACAGCAACGGAGGGCTGTGCTAATGCTGCTTGACTGGTAAGAGACGTAAGGAGAAACACGCTTCTGGTGAATGTCAAAGATTCATTGTTTCAGCAGATCTCCAGGGCTGGGGAGGGAAACCAGCAGAGTAATGGAAAGTAAAAATAACATTTGAAGAGACAGGGAGAGTTGTATGGAAGTGCTGAATAGACTCATTCTGCCACAACATTTTGAAGGGAATCAGGTGAGCAAGCACTTTCCTAATTGAAGAGCATAAGGCTGTGTTCTGCTCTCTCTGAAGTCAGAGTTGCTGATGGATTCAGTGTCAGTAGGATCCAGCTTACAATAAAAATCATAAAGAGTGGAAAAATGGGCCAGAAATTAAAGGCTTCCACCTGGGAACGCAGAGCAGAGCAGGGAATGTGTAACATTGCCCAGGGTGACATAAAGCAGTATTACTCTTCTGACAGCAGTGTTGGCAAAACAGCTTCTTGTTAAAGGTTTTCCTGTTCTTCAAGTGTTATGTGGAAATCTGCCTCCATATTTCTCTATCACAGCAGCACACATGGGCCTGGTGCTGGCCCAGATGAAGGTTCCTTTGAGTGCAGCTGCAACACACCTGTCAGCCTTGTAATCCAGCACAAAAATACCCATCCCAAGACCATTAAAGCAGTGAGCACATTAGTGCAGAATACCCTGTTCCATAAGGTTACGGTTTTTATTGGCTGGTATTTATAGGTGGACGTTAATACCTGCAGTTGATCGTTTCATTGCCTGGCTGTTAGCTGCAGCATGGGCAGGGCGAAGAGCGAAGCAGCAGCACTTGACTCTGCAAACACGCATTTGTACACAGCAGTCCAAGAACTGCTTTGTTTTCAAAATTAATTTTTTCAGTTTTGTTTTGGTGTGAGGTTTGGGTTCTGTTTGTCTGTATCTGTCTGGACCAGTACTTCGGTCAGGCTCAGCATGACCCTGCTTAGGAGCCAGCTGGCTTCTGTGGAGGGGCAGGAACGAGCCTGTGGCTCCTTCACCCCGTGCCTGAGCCACTCTCAATACCCACCTCATTAATAACTGGTGCTAGCTGGGCTGGGTTTTCTGTGAAACACTAAAAATGAATGCTAATGAATTCCAACCCTGTTGGGAACATATAGCCATTATAATTCAGCACATACTGATGAAGTGCTGTGCTCTTTAAAAAAAATCAAAATTACTAAACATATTTTTAGTTCTATATTCCTGAAAGGAAAATTGCGCAAGATGTAAGAGTACCCTGCAGAAACGTTGCTATACTTGCTAGCATTTAGGAGTGCATATATGCATTCAATAAAGCTTTTTGTCTAGATGCTTAATTAAAAGGAATGTTCTAAAAATTTTTCACAGTCAATTCAATAAGGAAACTTTGACTAT
>NW_009929583.1:75879-77215 GCF_000696875.1 Nestor notabilis | reverse complement strand
CTGCTGAACTCCTCCGTAAGATAAGGACTTTCTAATCGAACCTATTGTCATTATATCTTTTCTATCAATCCCCAGCATGTTTCAAAATGCCAAACAGGATTATTACTAAGAAACGCTTGTACATCGATCTAATGTAAAAACAGAGTACCCTTCAGAGATAGGAAAAAAGATCTTATTCCCCTCACAAAACTTTACTATTATTATGCAAATCACAATGTTGATAACCAACATTAAAAACTGTACGCTTTGAGATCCTGTACAGGTGAGATGCAGAAGTAATAAATTTAGTTTGAAAGTACGTTTGTAGAAAAGTTTAATTTCAAACAAAATGTCTTTCTAATCACCATGAAAAGTTTTCATCCTTCACAATGTTGCACTGCAACAGGCATGAAAGAAGTCTCTACTTTGCAGAAGTTAATCTGTTGACAGTGAGTATGAATAAACTTTATTTCCTGTATGCTGCTAGAGTAAAATCAGTCTTACATGGGTATAGTTTTATAACTCAATTATCTCATGCAATTAAAATTAAGAGTTTTAAAGTGAACAGGTACTTTGGTTGGTATAAAAACCCTGCAAGGCCACAACAGGGCATGCATGAGAGCTGCCAAGTCATTTATAAAACATTTTAAAGAAAAAAATATTTCATTCTTCCCAATGCAGCTATAGATAGGTGAATATCTGTATGACGCTGACATCAGATACCCATTGTAGCCAATAAACCAGTTTTTTGACATGCATCTGGTAGAATAGTCACTGCTTTTCTCTTTCCTCCCAAATTCCCACTCAGATGGAGTTTCACTGGTGACAGCTTCCATGCAGAACCGAACCAGACTGAAGACTGACATATTGTCAGTCATCTTGCATTATTCTTTTATTTGTACATACTGTAGAGAATTCTTATTTTAAATACATGAATTTTACAGCAAACTGCTGTGAATAATTATATCCTCAAGTCTCTTTAAGTAACAGTGTGTAAAGGAGACAACTACATTTTTTCAACAGCTGTTTACAGGTATCTATTAAAACAGGCGTTGAAAATTTCTGTTCATTCCCCCATTTCTCAAAAATTAAGTTTTGCATAAACACACCTGGTATTTCAGAATATCAACATAGTGTAACAGTGTTGTAAGCTGTGAATAATTATATCCTCAAGTCTCTTTAAGTAACAGTGTGTAAAGGAGACAACTACATTTTTTCAACAGCTGTTTACAGGTATCTATTAAAACAGGCGTTGAAAATTTCTGTTCATTCCCCCATTTCTCAAAAATTAAGTTTTGCATAAACACACCTGGTATTTCAGAATATCAACATAGTGTAACAGTGTTGTAAAACAAAA
>NW_009929583.1:74808-75858 GCF_000696875.1 Nestor notabilis | reverse complement strand
AATCTTAAACTAGAATTTAATAATTGACCTATGATGCTGAGCGCTTATTGCCTGTGAAAGCTGAAAGGAATTAATTGATACTTCATATCAAAGATGTGAATAAAAACTCAGTAAACCTAATGCATTTTTCTTCTAGCTGGAAAAGAAAACTAACCAAGTGTATATTCATATAAACTATAGTGATGGGTGTTTAAAGAACATTAGAATACAAATCATTAAAGAGAGTATGTATCTTTTAAAGGCAGTATTAGATAAAAGATGATAAATATTACTGGCATATTCCATGCTTGAAATCAAGGCCTGAATAAATAATGTGCTTTGAAATCATGGTATATAGTTTTAGCCTTATGGCAAATTGAACAAAAAAAAAAAAAAAAAAAAAAAAAAAAAAAAAAAAAAAAATCACAGTTTATTTAAACTGTTTGTAATTACGTAGTTATTGTCTCCATTCCCACCAAGGAGCAATTTCATATCTTGTTATGGCTATTTTAACAGTACTGAATCAAATCCTACCTATATCAACAGTGATCATAATATTCCCACCTCAGGATTGTACTTTTTTACATGATCAAGGAAAAATTCCAAAGACAGATAAAAAAAATACTTTAGCATAAAGATATCTAAAACCGTCTGATAGTCTTCTGTATTATTCAATGAAAAATAATTAAGTTCAAAGTTAAAAGAAGAAAACTGGGATGCTGTTTGAAGGAGTAGCACTCTTTGTGGAGGAGACAGAGCTGTCTTCATAAAAGTCAACTAAGTGTAACTAATCAAATTATTGGTTATTTCCAACTTCAAGGAAGTGCTACAAGCACAGAAATGAAACTAGCAGAGTATTCTTAAAAGTTTCCTTTTCTATAAGAAAAGTGCTTGGAAATCAGGGAAAATGTTCTCCAAGGCATCAAATTCATCCCAACTAAAGGTTCCATTAAATTGAAAGAAAGTTTAATTAGGCCTTTTGAAATACTAGATTTAATACGTAACTGTAACATGCATTATAATGTATAAACATATGGACAATTATAAAATACTTGTCATACTTCCCGTATT
>NW_009929583.1:69653-74777 GCF_000696875.1 Nestor notabilis | reverse complement strand
TACATAGTTGCATTAAATGGACTGATAATTTAAGTTTCACAAATAGTGCTTTTAAATATTTTGCAGAAATTCTATAAAGAGAGTTGTTAACCTCATGTTTTTGACATGAATTTCATTGGAAAATATTTCTATTCTTGCAATGATGGAAAAAACAAAGAGCTTGTCCATCTTAATTTTTTTAACATCACTGAGTAATAACAAGAGAAAGTGATGTTAAGTAACAATGAACACTAATCAATCCCAATTTGTTCCTAACTGCAATTAATTAAATTGCTGTGTGCCATATAAATGGATTTTTTAAAATTAGATATTTTATTTATTGATTGTTTAGACACATCAATACCCACTGCAAAGGATCTTTTCCCTAATAATGGAGTTAAGCAGGTGCTTAAAACACTAAGCAAGTTGCCAATCATTCGATTAGATGTCTGATTATTCTCCCTTGAAGACAGAGAAAAACTCTTACGTGGATCGGTGACTGTAAATAAGCATTACCACAACACAGACGTACTGGCACAGTCCTCCAGTGCTCTGTGTGTTTCGTTAGAAATAAGTGAGAACAAATGGCACCTTTGGAAAAGCCATCTGATGTTTAAGTATAATGTTTTTCTTCTGTTCTATGCATATGTCTGGAATAAGGGAGACAACTGTCTTTTTGCCTGTTTCCTACCACACTACCTAATACTACTCTCCAGCAGTTCCCAGTCCATGAGAACATTCATTTACCAGTCTCTGTGAGTTAGCAGGGTTTTATGTATATTGAAATAGCATGTAAAAGCACAACCAGAAAAGACACAAAGTGCTTTGAATGCCCTTGACATTACTTATTATTTTTGAATAAGGTAAATAAACAGTTCCATCAAGTCCCTCAGATCAATTTCAGGTTCACAACAATGCATTAAACAAGAACAAGCAAACAAGTTTTGGGCCACAGGTCTAAATCCTGATACAAATCCTGATTTAACACTTTCTTAAGGATTAGAAAGAAAAGAGGAAGGGAAAGGTTATGCAAACTCTAAAGGCTGGTAGCACTGCATTGTGGTAGACTACGCTGGAAATTAGTTCAAGTGACCACTTGGCAGCCAACAAAGGTAGGTAAATCATACACAAAAAAGAGAAATTAGCTACCATGGAATAGGGACAACAGTAACCTTCTGTCCCCAACTGTTACTCTATGACTACTCACGCTCCCACACAGAAAAAAAAGGTAACCTAAGACACGTGGCTTCATCTTTCTGTTTTAAGGGCTGTTACTTAAACCCAGCTGAGACATAACTTGTTCACACATCCTCAGGCTTCCTAAGAATATGACTGCAAAAGTCTGAATGAACGACTGTGTCCAAACAGGCCTGGAACAGTTGTTCATTGATGGGCTGTGGGAGCATCAGACCATGCAGTGGCAAAGACGCGGAAGATGATTGCAAATTGGCACCCACAAGAAACACCAAAGAATAAAGGAAAGCCACTTGGCTGTAACTGTTATCTCATGATTCAGCTGTTTTAATCAGACATCCACACTGCAAAATAATTTGGGGAAAAATGCAGGCCCAAAAACATTGGAATAGCCACCTTAACTCCACTGCTCAAGCCCATTGTCAAGACTGTTTATTTAAACAACATAGAAGTTCATCTGAACTCCAGATAACTGAAAAAGCATAACACTTTAAAATAAATTATAAAAAGAAGGGGTTTGACCACCACAGCTATAATAATTCACTTTTCATTTTGGATCTTGAGTTAAATCAGTGTACATTTTGTCATTATCTGATGAAAAGTAGAAACCATAAAACTAAGTATAGGTCATTCACCAAGAACAAAAAAAAACACACAGAACCCAGCAAAACAGCTAAAACCACATCAAAATCATCTTTTACTCCTCTGCTTCTTAGGCAGATTTTCATTTATACATTAATGAAATTAGCTAAAGAATAGTTCCTGAAATCTCTCAACATTTTAGAGAATTTCATTAACACCCACAAATGTCACATAGCTCTTTTTAGCACGTGATTGGTCACTATGGCATTGTATTACCACAAGCGTTTGTGTCTTACTAGATGACACAGTCTAATATGGAAAGAAAAGAAGGTAGGAGGAGTAAAATAAATCAGGACATGAAGGAATTCTTCTTGTTTCTGTTTCTTCAGTATTCCAGGATGAATCTTTGGCCTGTTCATGTACACTTTAAAGAAAAAATTCTATTATTGGGGCCAAGATTTTGTTTTAAACCCACCTTCAGCAGCTAGATTATTAGGTTAGAGTATATCAAAGAACACTATCTGCCTGCCACTGCTCAGAAGGCTCAATCTTATGGGGAAACACTTCAAGATCCTTTCTGAAATACGTCATAAGGATGAAACTTTCAAAACAAAAAGCTGGAGGTGAGGGTGGGGGAAGGAGGAATGAAAAGTGTTTGACAGCATGTCCTCAGACATTTTTCCAAGGAAAGAAGTCAGAAACAGTAAGGCCACCACATCTTAGAAGGGTGACACTAGGGGAGAGGAAACGAACAAATTTCTCCTGGACACACAGATGACAGAAACACTACTAACGGTTCATAAATAGAGCTTCATGATCATGTAGTTTGTGCTTTAGCTTTATACAAAAACATGATGACTCTTACCATGCAGATTTCTCATGTCATATTTTTTGCCTTTATGCAGTGTATGGTGATTAGATGTCTTTGGTATTAACTGTGAAAGAGAGAAGTGAAGCCACCATAATAAAACAAATATTGAAGAAAAACAAAAAAAGAACTACTATATAAACATGATACAGATTTAGAACATGGAAAGACAAACTTTTGCCCTAGAAAACTGATGCAAGCACTAGAGGAAAATGAGATGGATCATACAGCTTGCTTCAATCCACTTCCTATCTTTGCAAATTCATCAGTCACCAGGATTTTACCATCTGAGACCACATTTGCATGACATGGAGACAGCTCCCTTCAACTTAGTTGAACATGGTTGCTGAATATTCCTGAGGCTCATCATCAATATGTGTGGCCTGTCTGCTGAGGCTGGCCAAGGATCTATACCCACATTCCTCTAAGTAACCCACAAAACCGCTCTGGGCAAACTGGAATCAGGGCTTGAACATACTCTCTTCTGCAACTTGAATTTAAAAGGCAGGAAAGACTGACACAAGAGATGAAGGCCAGGAGCTGTCATCTGAAATTTACCATCAGTAAAATCTTTGTATCTAGAACAGATCTCAAAAGCTCCGAGTGAGCAAAAGGGACCCCTATGGAGACTGTAATAGAGACATTTTAAGGGAACCATGATGTTAAAATTTTCATCCATTTCTGTAAGATGATAGGTGTTCAAAGGAAAGGATGAAGTTCAGAGTAGTTACACTCTCCACTGGAACTCCCTTGGTTAATCTCAGGCATCCAGTGCCCCAAGTGAGGCTGACTTCTGCTGGCTCGTGTCAAGTCAAAGATGAGAGAGTTTTGAACACACTTGTAGCTGCAAATGCACATTTTAACTTAACTGCCCTCAGTAGCCTCTTGTTTCAAGCATCAGTCATGAAAGATTCAAAGTAGAGCTATGAAGTCCAGCAACAGCATTGCTTTCATGCTTTAAAGCACTCAATGTTTCTCTGCTACATCAGAGCTGGAAACAAGTGTTTCCTAAATCAGGAGAGTGTAATCATGACAATTAAGATGTATGTGAGCTTCTGTGCTGCTCTTGCTGCTGGCAATCTGAAGAACAAACACTCATTTCTGAAGGCAACTTACTTGGGGGAGCCAGTGTTTGGATCAAAGGACACATAATTCTCTGTAATTTGGACTTCAAATATCTCCTTAATCTTGCTTGTAAAAAGCCCAGCAACATCCAAGAATCCTATTACAACTCACATGCAAATCATCACAACACACCTAGAAATTATTCTAACTTAGCAGGATGCAAAAGTGGAGGGGGGGAAGAGGGAGAAATCTGATCTTTAATTTGGTTAATCTATTCGGTTGTTTGCAAAATATTTATCTATATTTTAAACTAGGAACAAAGGCCTAAACAGCCGGTAAAAAAAGCCAGCTTTCCCTAAATTGAAATAAAAATAAGTATATTTGGATATATCAGTAACCATCCAGCTAAACACAAGTGACTTATTGGACACCCTAGATCTAAAAGTAGATTTTCCTTTATTTTCAAAGCCTGCAGGACAGGTCTGTTACTGCTAATGAAAGGCCTACTGATTTCAGCAGAAAGGTTAGGTTTCAATTAATTCTGCCTGTTCTATGCCTGAACCTTGTTCAGTTACAAGCCTTGCTAGAAATAGATCAAATAATAATATATCACATGAATTATTAATGGATTTCCCTCTGTGATGACTGCTGTACAAAATCTGAAGAGTATCTGAAGCTTTTCTCACAATTTGCTACTTCTGATCAACTTCTCTTGGTTTTACTGTTTTATTTCTGAAGTGGTCACGCCGTTGTTATGAATGAGGTTTTTAGGTATTAAGTTCCCACAAACGAGAAGTTTGTTCACCTTTTCAGAAGATCTTAGCAGACAGATGATCTGTTTAGAAATGTTAGACAGAAGTGTTAAAAGTCACAGAGCTTCCATGTTAAACAATGAGACTGTCCACGGTGCCATTAAGCCTGAATGGAAGAAACACTCTTGAAAATGTGCTCCCAGCTATGAGACCTGGGAGTCTGGAGAAGCTGGACCCAAAACAGAAATTCCCAGTAAAATAAAACTTTTTGCATAGAGGACATTCCCTAGGGCGACAAACAGCAGTCCTGCACATCAGAGGGGAATATATGTAGGTTCTTCCCAGTAAAAATAAACTCTTCTTCTTCAGCAACAGCCATTGGGTTGTGATTGCTTCATTGTTCTTGTAGAATGGATTCAAATAGAGAATAGCTAATGACAGGAAATCTTACCCTCCCCTTCTTTTGAGTCCTCATATCCATAATAGCCATCTTTGGGTTCTACCTCTTATATCAATATTTTTATGAAATTCTCATGATTCAAAATAGGAAAACAGTTACAAATTAATTTTAAATAGTGTGTGTGGATAATATCCGCATGCAAATACTTTGAATACAGTTCCATGATGTGTTTCAGGTGTTCAGTGCCCACCCTGAGGTACTGAAGAGGATACTGTGCAGAGTAA
>NW_009929583.1:68193-69622 GCF_000696875.1 Nestor notabilis | reverse complement strand
CGGCATTCCCAAAATAAGGACTTTTTTAAGGCCTTTGAAGCAGAGCATTAATTTGGATAGATTAAAGCTGAGCTTTAATGCTATACCAGAAAGTGAAGAAATGAAAGTCCATTTTCCACTACCATTCCTAACCTGAACAGAGATAATGTAAATTCACTTCAGGAGATTCAGACCATAAGCTAAGAAGGTTTGAAGGAAGTTGTTTAAATTTGCCCCTGATGGGTAGGCTCCCTATCATCAGTCTTTCACTGACTTGCATTATGTATGATGCTATGTACAGGTTAGCATTACCCTGCTAAAGTTGAGAGCATTTTGGTAAAATGTTTTTAAAGTTATCTATAACTAGGGTCATTTCAATTATTTACTTAGTCTAAAAACTGTTTTTATGAGTACTTTAGGTGCTTGCTAGAAGGACTGAGATGCAAATAATGCCTGTTAAACTCTAGACGTGTTTTAGCTGCTATTTTTACTGAAAATCACAACCTGTTTGAATGCCCCCTGGAATCAGCATCTGATTTAATTAACTTCCTGGCAAAAATGGGGAGACACCATTTCATATGAACTCATCTGGCTGTTGTTTTCAGGCCCCCTTGTGTAGATGCTTATTAAAGATGGGAAGCAAACTTTCCCCTGCGCAGCTGCATGGGCTCAGACAGCAGACAGCATCCAGCTTCTCATCTGTCCTGTGCTTCAGGACAGATGAGGAACAGCCCACGGGGTTCACAGGAGAGTAGCAAGCAGGAACACAACATGTAATGAAAGACTCAACATACTTAGGCTGTTGAACTAGAAAGAAAGCTAAACGTATGATGATAAATGGCATGTCTTTTTCTAAACATAAAATTCCACGACAAAGGAAGGGAATCATCTGTTTCATCACATTCGGTGTGCCTGGGGGAAGGATTTTAAATGGCAGCAGAGAAAATTAGGGTATATATCACACAAATAATTTCCGATTTTAAGACTAGTGAACCAGGGCAATAGAACATCCAAAACATCTGTGTGGAGTCACCCCTAAAAGAGAGTAGGTGAGAGAAACAACAAAGGGATCATTGATCCTGCTTGGAAGAGCAGAAAGCACTCACTATCCTCTCCCTTTCTCATGTAGCTTTATGAGCAGTCCTAAGATGGGTATCATAACTCGATGCTGTTTATTCCTTTGTGGATGTTCAGTGATTTTTAACTCAGATTTTTAACAGAATGAGAGGAAATAACAAAAAACTTGTATATACTACTGACTTTGACATTTATCACTTTCCAATTTGTTTCTTATTTACAATTCAGTAACAACAGGGGCACTATATTGTTGCGTTCCACTTACTTAATTTGACACGCCTAAGGATTAATTGTTGCATGGTAGGATGGGTTGTGTGAGGGTGAGGTTTGTCTTTCTTTAAACCATATGTTTGGCTCACCACTGTAAACCTCA
>NW_009929583.1:27473-68162 GCF_000696875.1 Nestor notabilis | reverse complement strand
GTATTGGTAGGCATTCCGGTGTAAGATAATACATGGCTTAATCCTGAACTGGGGTAAGGAAGGGAAGACTGAACTCAAATCTTTTCTTTAAAAATTCTATTACTTTGAAGAGAATTGGTTTGACTGATTGCATACAGTTGCATTGAAAGGCCAGGATTTTCGTGGACCACTAAAGAAGACATTGCTTGCCTTTGTAGATCTGACTGGAACAATGCAAAGAAGCAGTGTACCTCAGGGAACATCAAAGTAGAAACCTGTCTTGTGTCTGCTGAGTGCAGTTACAGCAGAAATCCGACCTTTAAATGAAAAGAGTTCAGTATTTTTGCTATAAAACATACTTAAACAGTGCAAAATCACTATGGATGTGAAGGACTACAGCATGAGCATCATTTTTTTTCATTTCTGATGTGGTTCATACGTTTCTCAATTAAAAAAGATATAGCATTGGCTATACACCAAAAGGAAACCTTTCGCAACAGAAAAGGCACCACAGTAAAAGTCAGGAATACATAAATCCAACAGAAAATAAGATAATTAGGTCCAAAAAATTCTGCTAATGGAAAGCACCTAGCAACACACTGTCAGCCCTATCACTCTGGTAGGCTACAGACAAGCCAAAGCTACCTGACGCCTGATTCTATCATACCAAAATTAATCGCAGACAAATCCAGTTTTCTCAAGAAATCACTCTGAAGTCTCACTAAAGTTGAAAATCAATTTACACCAACGCGAGGAACCCTAACAATGCTGTCAAATGGTCATTCCAAAGCTAATACACTATTCAGACTTCATTAACCACATTGAGATAGACAAGCCAAAGCTACCTGACGCCTGATTCTATCATACCAAAATTAATCGCAGACAAATCCAGTTTTCTCAAGAAATCACTCTGAAGTCTCACTAAAGTTGAAAATCAATTTACACCAACGCGAGGAACCCTAACAATGCTGTCAAATGGTCATTCCAAAGTTAATACACTATTCAGACTGCATTAACCACATTGAGATAAAAAAATCTCAATATATTTTCTGAGCTTTGGTTGGGTCAGCAGAGTTGGCTAGTCACATCAACTGTACGTGGCACAATATATATTTCATGAAACCATGGCATGCCTTAGTGAATTTTGCTTGTTACATTTGACAGATGGCTATTAAGGCAAACACCTGAAAGATATTGATGGGCAAAGAAAAATCCAGACACAGCTTACATATTTTAAGATGGAACTGTCACAATAAATTCTAAACAAGCAACTGGGGAAAGAGAGATTACACTGAATGATGGGGGGAGTGAGACAAACTGGAGTATTGGAAAAAGGTAGCTATAGTATTGCTGGGGCCAGCATCAAAACCAAACCACTATTTTTTTCTAGTAAGTCCCTTGTGGCTTTGCTCAAAAGGCGTGCTCATAGTTTAGAGCAGTAGGCATTTGACATTTCTTCCTCGTACTAAATAATTTGTGTAATAAAGCTGTGAGGAAATTGAACTTGTCAGAATGTTAAATGCATTTGTCTCCAGGAATATAATAAACTACATATGTGGAATTGATATGATTCGAAGCTGAAATTCCCTGTGATTTAAAATCTAATTTGTCATTAATTTTTTTTAATCCATTCGAATGCTCAAGTTTTACCAGTTAACTCTGCATAATCATTTCATTTTAAATGTAAATGAAACAGAGGGCATAGCTAAGCACTGAAAACAAACATTACCCAAGGCAGACAGATGGATAGAAGACTTATTTAAATCAGTGCATTCCAGCTTTCCAGTAACAATACCAAATGTTATATTCAACAGGACACAGTTGAAAACCGTCAAGAGTTTGGCACAAAAATTAGTATTTTTAGAGCTCTGTGCGTATATACACATACACACCTGACATTTAAATATTGGTGGCCAGATTCCTGCCATTTACACTTGGCACTTAAAATATATCTTGTAGGACATGTATTAATTTAAAATAGCTACACAGAGCAGTGCAAGGCTAGTTGTTTTGAGGTTTTGTTTCTTCTCTCTCTGCCAGCTGGTGTTTACCTTGAAAACACAACCATAGGGAAGAAAATTAGATTTATGAACTGTTAAACAAAGTAGATTTTTGTTATGACCTTAACTGACAACAAGTAAATTACTCCGTGGTTTACAGGCACAGATGATATTGTTTCTCAGAGTACAGTGAAAGGCAAAAAGGAAAATGTTGCAAGTTATTATGAATCTGGAACTTTTTCCACAGGCATTTAAAGGTTTATAGAGAACCCTTTAATCCAGTTAGGTACCATGTAACACATGTTTGGTAGGATAAGTCTTTCAACTTACCAAAACCCTTGCTTTTTCAATCTATTATTTTTACATACAACTTTTCAGTTTATTTATCTAATATGTTATAGAAAATACATTTAATTATGCATCTGGTCTGACTGGCTTTCCAGTTAGTCACCTAACTGTAACCTAAATATATTAACTAAACTGAAACAGTATGAGCTTGCTACATAATTTATAACCAATGCCTTTTTTTTTTTTTGGCATGAGCAAGGCTAAACCACATATTGGATATTTCTTGTGTCACACACTTTGCTTTTCTGGTTTTAACTCCTTTATGCCACTTTGCTGAATAATAAACTATACGCCAGACTTTGCACAAGACAATCAAAAATCATCTAAACCTCTTCTTGTTTAACAAAGTATCCTGAAATGTATAATTTGGAAGAATTTCCTCAGCCTGGTTTTTGCAAAAGGAATTTCTTCTGGTAGGCAACAAAACAGTTACTAAACTAATACAAAGGTTAAACTAAGTTCTGAAAAGTTTCATATGTACTACCTAATTGAAATTCTTTATTTCCCTCTGGACTATGCTTTTAATATTGTTGAATAAGCACCTTAATCACAGTATCCATATTCCATTTTAGCTTTATTGTTTGAGATTTTATTTTAAATTCATAAATGAATAACAAGCCATTAAAAGTGACAGATTGACAGCACTATAAATTCTTGTTCACCCATTTAAAAAAAAATAACCTACAAGCAAATGAATGCATCTTCATGAAAACACATCAGTGTATTTTAATCTCTGAATATTGGCAATAGGATTAAGAATATAATTGAAATTAATGTACTTGTTAGTCCTATTGAGACTGTGACTTGCATTTGTGAAGATGCTTCTGTAATACTTCCTTTGATGCCTGCCAAATTGGCCACATCTACTTTAGTGGCGCAGACCAGATTTGAACATTCAAGATGGCAGATCAATCTGTCACAGTTTGTCATCAGGTGAAAAGATTTTTCCCTCTCTAAAGCCTTGTTTCTATCACTTTTAAAATGGAAGGTTGGAATTTTCTCCTTTGCTTGCTGCAAGGTAAAATTTTTTCAGTATTCTAAATGAGAACGATGAGGAAAAGTTCAAAGAGTTCACTTACGAAACGCAGCCCACTTATGAATCAAAACTGAATCTTAGATACTGGTAAGCAAAAGGTCACATAAGGAATTTCAAAATAAAATTCATGTGATAAGGCCAAACTGACTAATTTATTGAGCACTAAGTAACAATTACATGTAAGCACATTTCAGCCACAGGAGGCTTGTTACAGAAAAAAACTACCAAGAATTAATGTATAAGAAAAGCTTCCTAAAAAATGCTTAGTTTCTTATTACGTATACTATGGCAATAGTAGATTAGCTTCAGAACTAGTCTTCACTATGAGCAGGATGTAGCCAACACTGAACAAAACATGTCTTGTAGAAAGAAGAGTTATGACAGCCAAAATGTTTGGAACCCACACCGTTGTCATTTAGAGTCACACAAAGTTCATTTCATTTTCTTCAGCATTTCTTTTCCCTGCCACACTCCCACCCTTCAGGCCATCTATTCCTATCTCCTGCCTACATTTCCATACTTTTTTTTTACTACTTAACTGGATGTTTATTTTAGAAGTTTCTTCCAGCTGTCATGCATCGAAGACAGCTTTGCAGTTGCTTTAGGATCAGTGCATAAACTTTCCCCACTGCTACTATAAACTGAACCTGAATGATTAGGAGAACTGGCATGGCTTGAATTTTCTCTTTGCCACCAATATTGCTTTGATATGTCTTGATTTCATGACAGCCCTATATGGGTATTTCAAGTTGCCTTTATTTTTCTTGGAACCAGCACATCCAATTCTGAGCAACCCAAAAGACATTCTTTGAAGCAGGGTGACAAGGCCTCCTTTGTTACACACACACAAATATGCTGTCCTGAAATCATTCCTAAAAGTCTGGTAGGAATTGTGTCAATTGCTTCTTCCACAGCTTTTTGCCATCCCCCAGCAGAGCAAACTCCTCTCAGCCTATATTAGTTCAGTACCTGAATTTACAGAAGATACATCATGCATCCACACAAAACCAAGTCTTAGAAAAATATTGTATATAGTACTAGAAGAGGGAATGTTTCCAAAGAAAAAAGCTAGAATAATATGGAACAATGCCTGAAAGTGGCACAGTAACTTCATTACACAAAACGTTGCTCTGCTAGGTTGGAGTGGGAACATGAAGTGCACTATACGCACTTCAAGACTAAAGTTTAAAAATGGAATTTAAAAGTGTGTAATTTAAAAAATACATGCCAAAGAATATTTTATTTATGTCAGAAACGCTCCCTTAAATTGTTTTATATATACCATGCTAATTCTGGTAATCCTTAAGGAAAGGCTTGCAGAATAGTTGTGGCATAAAGAGCATTAGAAGTTAGCCAACTGGTGGCCAAAAATAGTCACAGGACACAGATAGTCTGAAGATAGGGCAAGACTAACAGCAATGCACTGTTCTCCTACACTGGTAAAACAAAAAACAGCTGAAGAACATCAAAAAAAATATGATGCAACCCAGCCAAAAATGACAATTTTGATTTTTCTGCCTGTTCAATGAAGAAAAATTGAGGGCACATAACAGTTGCAAGCACTCCAGGATCAGCAATGATCAGATTTGTTTAAACACATATAACAGCATTTCCATTCTTTCCATTTCTACTCAGTGCATTTAAATTCATAATCCTGGCACAGCTGAACAGCTCAGGATACAGCAGCTCGATGCTATGAGCGTGCACACACAGAAAACAGCATGGCTGTGGTGAGCAATGGAATGTAACAGATAAAATGCTGAGTATTTGACATACCAGATGAATTTGCTGAGAAAGTAACTCCCATCCAAAATGGCACAGCAGCAGATAACCTCTGGTACCTAGTCTGCCCCGTGGCAATAGGGTGGTTTACTATAGCCAGTTATCACCATTTTCCAACATTCTTTTTTTTTTAATTACAAGTATGATTCTAGATCTCAGCTGATAAAACAATATTCAGTAAAGATTGTGGGCTCTTAGGTCCTTAAAGCCAAATACAAATAATAAAAAAAATACTATGTATTATTTTAGCCATTCCTATGATGCCCAAGGATAATTCTTATAGCTGATATTGCCCTGTTATCACAAAGGCACCAGGCTCTTAGCACCCTTTTGAAATTATGCATTTTACTAAAGTTACTGTGTGCATCAGTCCTTGGTCTGGTCTTTTACTGTAACTAACTTACATATTGGAGTAAATAGTTTTAAAAGCTATATAAAAGTTCATCCTCAGTAACTGCACTCCTCACACTCATCTGTCATCCTCATATTACATCTGACCATTTGTACATAACAGGACCAAAATTATTCCCAGGACTAAGCCTCAGATAAGGTTCCTTCCTTCCTTTAGCTTCAAACCAATAAAGAAATTATAGTATTCAGGAAATTAAAGGTTCATGCCTTAACTTTGCAAACAAACCAAATCAGAAGCCTGATCCTCTACTTTTTAAAATGTCTTTTCTAAAAGCAACCAGAACGCTGGACAAGGAGAGGTGGAAAGAGCTTTAGAACACTTTCAGCAGTGCAACAGAAGTTATTTTTACTATCCCATAACAGTACACAAAATTTAAGATTAAAGAACAGGAGACAGAAGTTGCTAAATCTAAATTATAAAACTGTGTTAGCAATAGGATAGAACAGTTTTGCTGGAAGGCACCCACAATGATCATCTAGTCCAACCATGTAATCACTGTAATTCATAGATGACCTTTTGGTTCTTTGGGCTTTGTTTTTGTTCATTTCTGTAGTGAACCATTCTGCTCTCTTGGACCTGGGAATTATCACTAACAAAATACTCTGAAGAATGTGAAACATTCCTTATAGCTCAAATGTCTACATACAAACACTACATTCACAGCTGGGATTGAGGACTTTCAGATGACTTCTTACTGATTAAAACATTTTATAGTAAGATTATAAAGATTTTATAGCAGGATTATAGTATAATCCTATTTTTTAGAATGGGATTTCAATATCGTCATGGTTGAAAAATGATTGATCTGAAATGCATGGTGTACTTCAAGAAAATTATTCTGTTGACTTAATCAGCAGTCAATAACTGTCAAGCACAGCCCAGGGAAAAGTTCTCCCAAATTAATGGTTTATATGAAAAATCTGTGATAAGCAACCTCATTCAAGTTGCCAGAAAATCAGATTATTTCCAGTATCATATCTTACTGTCAACTGCCTCTCTTGTCTTTATGCAGTTTCTTCTCAAGGCGACCACTATCAGGAACTTTAATAATATAGAAATGTTCTAACAGCAAAAATTCAAATAAAAGGAAAAAGGATTCATGCTCTTATTTTAAATCATGCTTTCTCTGCAATATCCAACAACAGGTATCTCAAGCTATCCAGCAAACAATGATGCCTTAGTTCTTACCTAAACAAAGAGTAAGACTTCTTTACCTTTAAGATCTATAATTAAATCTTAAATTAAATTGTAATAGCCCAATATTTATATTATAAATCAGATCTGATAATTGGAAGATGCAAATACCTCAGCAGAAGAAAATTTCTCTATTTGCAGTTTTAAAAAGAGAGGTTTGTAATTCCCAAAGGCATACAGTAATCCCTACCAAGAAGACATCATTAAAAAAACCCACAAAATACCATATTGAATATTGAGGTTTATGCTGGCATGAATAGATGCATCTTAAAAGACCCCCAGCCCATAAATCTAAGATTTCACATGGGGCATTCACTTATACAGAGTGGTGGATTTTATCTTGCTGTACATCTCTGTTCTCCCAAAGGCATGCAAAAGCAAAGCCCTCTCAATGCATATTCTTTACCTTAGGAGAGTGGAACATTTTTTTGGCTGCGATTGAAGACAGACACTAACAAAGAATATCTTCTGTCACCTAATAAATATTCTATAAACATACAGATCTCTCAACTCATGCATTAAACATTTTATAGACCCTACTGCCTATAAAAATAAATTTGAGGGCAGTAAAATTAAGCAAATGGAAAAAAATCTCAGGATGGTTTATCAACAAGATGAATTTCATATTAAAGAAAGTCGTCAGTTTGTTTTAACAAAAAGCAGGTAGTTGTAATTAAATCCAGCCATTTGAACTGACAGAGCAATGATTCTTCTAACATTAAAGGTCTGTTACATGCCTACTATTTCCACTTTGAATGCATAACTGGTTCTCTGAACTGGAGAATCCAGAAGGGGTAGGAACTATCTTCACTGACATTTTTGGTTGGATTTTTCTACCAGAAATGAGATTAACAGAGAGAGAGATATTCAACTTAAATACACTTGAAGAAAATACAAAATTACAAAATTGAGTAACAGTAGCTGATATTCCTTGTTGTGTATTTTATGAAAGGAATATAATGATCTAGAATTATAGCAGAAATCAAGGAATGTAACTCATCCAATTCTACTGTTTGAAACTGGTGCAGTGTGGCTGCCCCTGTCCAGCTGCTCTGAAGTTATGCTAACTACATTTTTCATCCACCTCCCATCTTCAAGCTGAAGATGACAGAAGAGAAAATACAGGAAAAGGTGACAAAAGGAGGAAATTAAGATTTCTATTTATATATTTACATTAGTAAATAAGAGTAGTGGTTTTGAACTACCCCTCAGAAGCTGGGAATTCTGCTCTCTGTGATCTTGAAAAACACCCATTCCAAAATACCTTGATTCAGGTGCTCAGCAGAAATAATGTGCACAAGACTAACAATGGTTATTTCCCCGTAATGTATGTTTTTTAAAAGGCAAAACATAGAATATGAACTTTTTAAAAGTTAATAAAACAACCTCCAGCAGCTCATTTTTTTTGGTGGTTTGCTGTATTTTCCATTTTAGAGTATGTTTCTAGTAATCTAATTTCCTTTCAGACTTTTTCATTGAGGCTGCCGTTTGGGTAGGGGTCTGGGAGGCTGGGCCACATAGTCTGGCTTGATATTAAATCTTACCAGAGCAACAGAAGGCCAACACAAAGTTATACGGAAATCTTATTCTTGACTTCGGAGCAGCTGGTCCTTCTTATCATAATACCTGTGCGCTACAAGTAGGAGGCATTTTGCAGACAAGACTTGCAATAATGAAGGCTGCACAGGTGGTATCACCACTGTCAACTGCAAAGTCTGGAAAGGTAACTTGAAGGCTCCTAGGGGTCAGCCTAAATGCCTTATTGCTACTGCTTTGGCAGCAATAGCTTCCTTACTTCAGCTCACTGTTTCCATTCATTTACCCCACCAGCTGAATCCATCCAGTACTTTATTCATGAAGTGAAAATTTCTCTTAGGAGATTCAAACAATTTGGTCTTACTTTTTGAATGATAGTAATAATATATTTAGTTTGTATTGAAGTCAAAGATTAAGTTCACATTCAGGATGACTGCAGAGAAATCTCTCAGGTATATGGAAAGAGCACTCCAAACATCCCATTCTTTACTTGCAAGCAGCCTATAAGGGTTATGCGCAGACTGGCTTCAGAATCTGAACTGGTGCTGCATTAACATAGAAGCTATCTTGACAGTCACTTCAAACATTTAAAGAACTGCATAGAGATCTTCTATTTATTTATACTTTTTCTAGGTTGTTTACTCTTGAGCTTATGGCAGAGCAAACCAAATTGTCCCTTTGCTTTACAGATAAAACTTAAAGACCAACAGGAGCCCATATTTTCCCGCTGTTTTAAAGACTATCTGTTTCCAGATTAAGTTAATTTTAAGAAAAATAGGCCCCATTCACAAAAATCAAGACGACCCATTAGCCTTAAAATTATTGACTTCAGTGATAGTGAGAGCTCTCTGAAAGTAAGCAGAGATTGCAGTTTTATAGCCAGTCACAATAAATGTGTCCCTTTTGAAAGGCATTGTAGTAGGCATCTGTAAGTTTAAGCATTTGACTGGAGGGACACATTTCCTGGGCATCAAAGAAGCAGGAAAATTGAAAACCATATTCTTTCATCTTCAAGATTTTGCCCTCAAGTCTTTAAAAGCATCTTTAAAAGAGGAGCAGCACTTCAGACCAGTACATACAATAAGATACAACAGCATGAGGTTTAGAAAACAGGGAATTTCTGCTGCATTGTTGTCCTGCTCCCCACATGCTTGCTCAAGTCATTTGCAGCCGAGAAAGCAGTCCTACTCCACTCAACCCCATTGACATTGCCCCAACAAATAGGAGATTATTTCTTCACCTTTAATTAACCAACACCACATCATGCCAGAAGGCACACAGGAAATATCTCTTTCAACAATGGCAATTTGTATTATTAACATTTCACATTTTCTATGTGAAGAAATTCCTACCCGTACACATTACCCTCTAGTGCAATAATGAGAGTTTTTAGGGTTTGTTGCTTTGATATTTGGGCTTTTTTTGTTGATTAGGTTTTGGTTTGATTTTTTTGTGGCAAAAGCATCGTGGCCAGAACCAGCTGGTAAAACCTCCTCTAGCCAAGAAACCAAAAGAAAGCCACACACCAGGAGCTGCTCACCCAGGGGCTCAGTGCCTTTCCTTCTCTCAGTTATAACAACCTGTGCCAAAAACCTTAATTTCAGGCTATACGTGCACAGAAAGGCAAAAAGATACAGTGCCAGTATGTGGAAATCTGGAGCAAATGGTGGAGGTTTGACTTCAGCAAGTTTTAGAACAGCTTCTGCCTGTGCAGTGCAGATGGCTATGCCGTGTGCTTGCCAGAAACCTCTTCATTACAAGCATCCTTGCTAGACTGCAGGCTGATTCAGTCTCTAAGGAAATCTTTATTTTGCATAAGAGCTATACTCTGCTCTGGGAAAACCAAAAGAATTCTAAAAATACAGGTAGTGCAGAAAATAAATGACTTCAATCACTATTCTCCCTCTCTGATTTTTCATGTCAGGTCACCTTCATTTTAATTTCATTTCTATTGAGCATAGAAAAGAAAGAATTATTTCTGTAACACATATCTATACCACTGAACAGCATCAATACCATCCAACAGCCAGTTAAGTGCAGTGACTTTGCCCCTGTTGTGGTCTATTTTTAACACTATTATAGGAAGATTTGGCTAAGACTCTTCTAGGCAATGGCAATGCTTCCCTTTTGAGTGACTTTCTCTGTGGCAGTGTTTGTTATTTAAGCCACAGAGAATACCCCCTGGAAGTATCCTTTGATTTCCAGTATCTGAGAATGATGTGCCAGGATAACAATCAACAATTTAATATGCAAATAATAGACCAACTGAACAGCAAAAAAATCCCATACCTCATAATCTATGCATTTAGAAGCTGGAATCATTCAGATCAGGAAAAATATTGCTACAGGAGAGGAGTGTTTTCTTTGAGTAGTTCTGAAGGGGATGGTGAAATAGAAGAGTAGCAAAGAAATAATCCAAATGTTAAGATTTTGCCTGGCAAAAGAAAAAAATGAAGAAAAAACTATAGCAAGCAAGGATTATTTTCAATTACTTATTTCTGTTTCTAAGAACATTGATACAGTATTAGAGATACACAGGTTAGCAAGACTTTGAAGAATAATCAGCTTTATTGATTATTCAATCCCACTTATTTTTCCTCAGGGCCTGGGAATTGGGCTATGATTTGTTTAGCTATGTCCTCAATTGTGTTTCCAGAAGTTGAAGGTAAGAGGCAGCTATGATGTTCAAAGGTAACCTTTGTGCCTCCATTCGTAGAAGAGGAATTCCCTGCACATGATCTGCTGTGTAGATCAGAGCCACCCCAGAGCTGGGCAGTGGCTCAGCTCTCAGCTCCCTGTACAAGAGCTTGTTCAAATCACTAAAAGAAATACCCAAATGTCTGGGCTATCAAGTTTGGCAAATGTTTCACACTGAATTAGATCTGAATATCTCAGATGAAGTTGTTTCAACAAGGTAATATATTTGCACAATTCGCAGTGGTTAGTAGCCCATAAAATCACACCTATTTGAGCAAGTGGCAGTTTTAGAAGAGTTATATAAAATACAGGATAACTTAAAGCATTTTAGGCCAGTGGTTTTTAAATTTTATGCTATTTAAACATGGAGTACTAAGCATACACATTTTAGAAAGATATCTCAATAGGTCATAAAAGATTAGCGTTATAAATTCACATTGAATTTCTTTACTTCTTTCGATAACTTAAGTCCTTACTGTCACTCAATACAGCTCTTTTTCCTTTAATAGTTAATAAGTTATTGTAAAGAGCCTTGAGAAAAGAAACTGTTTAAAGTGTAAGAACACACAAGAAGTTATTTTTGCATTCAGTTTGATTTTTCCCTCAATTAATTCATTGTACTATTGCAAAAGTTGTCTTCTCTGAGACAGTTCTATTTCTCTACTCTGTTATTTTATAGAGCCACAGCAACGCAGAAAGCTTTGCAGACAAGGCAAGAAAACAGATCCTTGTTCCCAGGAGCTTTGTAACATCAAGACGATACTACCTACTAAAGCATGACAATAAGTACATGTGGGTGGGGGCAATGGAAATAGAAAGGTTACTTAAAATAAACAGACATTCTTATTATCCCTGCAGTACAAGAGTTTTCTATACAAGGAAGCACCTACGTAAGTGTTACAGAAAACAAGTGGTTTATTTCAGTTATTTTTGCTACTTAACACACTGAAGTGCAGCTACAGCGTCAGGAATGATGGTCACTCTGGAGATCACTTGTACACTGCATAGCAGAAATGCATCCATGCTGCAACAATACACTATACATCTGCACTGCACTGAAGTTCAAGGTAGGAGTTGCAAGGCACTGGAGAAGGGACTTTTTACTGGGGTCTGTAGAGATAGGACCAGGGGAAATGGCATTAGACTGACAAAGAGGAGATCTATATTAGATATTAAGAAAAAATTCTTCCATGTGAGGGTGGTGAGGCTCACCACTGCCACAACAGCACTTTTATTTAGATCAGAAGTGCAGTTTTGAAATAATCCACTCACCCCACTTCAGTTTACACTGTAGGGGATCTTTGAGTGTGAAAGTACATTTCATCCCAATAAAACTAAAGCAGAAGACATTCCAGGTGTGAGGCTTACACACTCTCTACTGGTTGTTGTTCATACCTCACATATGAACTCCAGGTTGGAGTGAAAATTCATTGTGTCCAGTATGGATGTCACATCCTCAGCAGCAGGGGCTTGGTCATCTAGATGCATTCCTCTCACATCAAACTGCTAGCTAACACAGGCATAGACTGAAGCTATCTCTGTTCCTGCTTTGTCCTGACATTAAGCAGATACGGGCCAGAAAACCCAATCCCCAGACAGGAATTAAAATGCAATTTCAGTTAAAAGAAAGAATTGCTGTTAGAGTTAAAACTATTTGGATGCCAGAATTACTTTGGCTTTCAAACAACACTACAAGCAAGTTTTAATGTATTACACTTCTAAAAGACAAAATATTTTTCCTCACTGCTGTTTCCTGCTCAGGTTAGTTTTATCAGCAACAATGCATGAGAAACTGCAGTACAGCTTCTTGTATCTCCATGGGCAACACAGTCCAGACAATATTCTGCCTATTTTAGCTAATTAAAATCATGTAGCATTAAATTTGAGAACCTGAAGAACCTGGAAACTTCTGTGATTTTTAATTCTAACAGAGTAAAAATAAAGTTGAAACCATAACTGCAGATACTGACCAGTAGATGATGGATTGCTATTCTTAATGTGTTAGATACCTGTATAACATTAGCAATCTTTCTTCAAAGTATCAGTGAATTTGCCATATCTCTGATCAAAGGCCCACACAGATATGACTTTTTCCTGTAACAGCTATAATTAATTACACAGCATCTTTCACAAAGTTGGAAACTTCTTAGTAAACATGAATAAATGTCATGAATTTGATATGAGGTCTGCATACTCTGCTTATTGTTAATTTCCATGAATAAGTTCTGTCCAAGTCTTTAATGACTTCTTGAAGAAGTCACTTGACTGTTTGACTATTATCTCAGGTTTGTTAAAGCCTGAAGGCAGCTGAACCATAACACACTCTCCTTGAAAAGTCTGCCCTAGACACAGAGAAATGTCTGCACCATCATGCATAAGGTGCTCATACTCATCCACCTGACAGTCAGAACAACTTCACCATGACGTAAGTAGCCAAAACTCTACTGGGGCACAGTTATTACTGATGTAATCCCCACTGATGACAATAGATGGATTTAGACCATTAGAGTCAAGCAAGGCAAGAAAAGCTAATGCCAATCCTTAATGAGTGAGTGCAAATGTATTCCCTCATCCCTGGGGTCTGCAGCTCTATCCGTTTTACTTCCTTGTGGTCTACACTAAATACCAACAGAAAGAATCAAACCAAGTTGTGGGTTTAGGATTCCTCTAAATCAAAAACCCAGTGCGCAAGGCTGTGTAAAGCAGCAGAAAACTGCAGATTGTGCTTCAATATAGTTTTCCTCAGTGATAGGCATTTCATAAGAATTACATTTCAGACAAAATTAAACTCAGTTTTGTAACTCAAGGTTAAGACAGGTATACATCAGCAAAGCTGTACAGTTTGCTGTGACTCCATCAATTTGTATCAGATGAGCATATGACCTGTCAAGACTATATTTAAATCACTTTTTCAGAGTGCTTTTATTAAGTGCTCAGAGCATAAGATACTTTTTTGTCTTTAATAATGATAAATCACCAATGAACTGACATGGTAACAGCAGAAGGGACAGAGTACAATGTATTAAGTTTACCATATACTGTTGGTGTGAAATGCAGCTACTGCACATGGAAGGGTAGTTCACCAAGGGAAAATGTTTGAAGTCCTGCAAATATAAAATTAAATAATTACCTTCATATAGTCTGATCAGATAACTTGAGTTACATTATTATTTTTGACAAGCTTCTTATACAACAGAATAGGAAATCAGACAGAATGCATGAGAACTGGCATTACTGGAAAACAAAGGCTGAAGAATTTTGAACCCCAAAGGATTGCAGGCACTGCAGCAAGTCAATTCAAGCAACACCAGTGCAGTCAATGGACAGAGCTACATATTGAAAAAAAGTATGAAACATGGATAGGTTTTGGGTTTGGTTGGGTTTTTCCCCCCCACAGAAGTCCTTGAAGGTATTTGAGGCGTTCAGATATTTGCATAATGGAAGCCACAGGAAAACTATTATTTAACTGATTTTAATTCACAGCCTTTAGGGTCTGATTCAATGCTTATTGAAGTCAGTAGGAGTCTTTCCATTTAATTCATGAGTTTAGATCAGACCTTCATCTGCAGCTATAATGAAAGGGAGCTAAAAAGGGTAATTTGGGGGCACATAATTCTCTTCAAGTTAGAATTCTTAGACTCAGTTCCTTCAGCTAATTTGTGCACTCCTACCGGGGAGGACAGAAGAAGAGAATTACATCCAAATGACAAGCAGATGAAAATAAAGACAACCAATGTTAAACTGTATATTAGCAACCTAGCTGCTCAGAACGGCTCAGCGGTTACTCTCGCACAATTTGGTTATTGTCAGATAAATGCAGTGTTGTATAGACCTGCCTCAAATCAAACCCTTGAATTTCACCATTTCCAGACTGGAAAATATCAGGGGTACCTTTGCAATTTTAAGCACATAAAAACCCTGAAAACAACCAACTAAGCCATCAGCTTGTGTTCGACCATGAAAATAAACACTTAACCTGCTTTCCAGAAAGTTTCCATTCATGGATAATTGACTTTCTAACAAGTTAATTTAAAACTCCAGATAAAGTAATCACATAATCCCTGCAAGAAAAGGGCATGACCAGTTCCCTAAACGCAGGGAGACTTTACCTAGATTTCATACTTTCTTAGGCAACAAAGAATGAACTTCTTCAGATAAGATCTTTTTTAATGTATCTGCCTGGATTCCAGCAGCACCTGAATTTGATGAAGTTTTTCCCATTGTCAGGATATTTGCAATAAGAACATTCAACATAGATTGTCTAATTAAGCTGGTGTCTGTATTGCTTATTTTTTGTCCAGTAATGCCATTAGCAACTGTTTTTACCCTGAGCACTTTCACAAAATTCGCAGAAATTTTGAGACCTTCAATCTTCCACCAAGTTTAAGATCATAGAATCGACCAGGTTGGAAAAGACCTTTAAGATCCTCAAGTCTAATTGTTCCTCAGCGCTGCCAAGACCACCAGTAACCCACGTTATTGAGGGCCTCATCTACACGGTGTGTGAACACTTGCAGTGACGGTGACTCCAGCACTGTCCTGGGCAGCCTGTTCCAATGCCTGGGCACCCTTTGGGGAAGGAATTGTTCCTAAGCTCCAGTCTAAACCTACCCTGGTGCAGCTTGAGGCCATTTCCTCTTATCCTGTCACTTGTTACGTGGGAGAAGAGACTAACTCGCAGCTCTCTCTATCCTCCTTTCAGGCAGTTGTAGAGAGCGATAAGGTCCCCCTGAGACTTTTCTCCAGACTAAACCCCAGCACTTCCCTCAGCCATTCCTCATCAGACTTGTGCTCCAGACCCTTCACCAGCTCCGTTGCCCTTCTCAATGTTAGCTCAATAATCTTCTGTTTAGAGTAAATAACTTATTTCTAAAAGCTGGTGTGAGCTGATAACCCCTCACTCTCTAGAAAAGACTTAAACCCCCCCTGAAAATAACTGAAGTCTACTTTATAGTGTGCATTTTAAAATGCATTTAGAGTAAATTTCCTCTCCTAATTTCTTTGTGAAGCATCTTCAGATGCATAATCCAGCAAAGTGTGTTGAGGGAGACAGCAACAAAACTAAATAAACAAACAGAAATTCTTTCAGATCCTACACCTGCTGTCTCTTCTGGCAGTGCAGATCTGATGAGAATTAATGTAGCAGATGGAGTAAGATAAATGGCAACTCCTTAGCTTCCAAATCATGAAACTGTAAAGAAATCCTCTAACAGGTTTTTTGGAGGTTGCTTAGCAACAATAAAATAAAATAAAGTAAATAATATAAAAAAGCAGAATTTTTCTGCACATCCCCTAAAGGTATACACAGATAAAACTGCATAGAAGTGGTCTTACCATCTTGCTTATACCAGCCTAGTTACTTACATTGCTGCTTTAAGAAACATACAGTTGCTAACAGCAAAAACTCAGTATTTCTATGTTCTGACTCTGAATCCCTGCTTTGTTGAAGGAGCCTCCTTCCAGGCCAGGAAATCCTGTCCGTGTTGCACAGCCATAGCAATGCCTTCCCAGGGAGGCTAGGAATCTGGAAGCTCCACATGATGCAGTTTTCTGACAGAGCAACATTTTACTGTTGGTTCTTTTATATTTTAAGTGGATACAACATCTCCCTAACGAGGTACTCAACAAGAAGGGATAAAATGGACTGCTCTAAAAAATGCTGCAGAAAACATGTATAATCCATGCTGGAACAGGAAAGTACAGGAACATATAAAAATGACAAGAACCATTATGACAAGGATTTTAGTTCCAATATTTTGTAACAATCTAGACATTATGTTGCAGTACCACTGAAAAAGAAACTGACCTTCAGACCTGACATCCTTGTGATCTTAGTGATTGTCCTCAATGCTTCTGCTTTCAGAAATCTATTTCTAAAATGTATGGAAAAGAACATTGGGTAAAAAAAAAAAGCACAGGGTCTTTGGTACATCTGCATTTCAGTGAGATCAGGGTTTAATTGATCTTCCAAAGTAAGCTGAGTTCTCAAGAAGGACTTCTAGATATTTCCACTTGTTTCCTTTCTCTTGCATCTTAGACACTGATAACTAGGAAAAATAAAAAGGAAAAACCTCACATATTTTGAGTTAAGAAAGCCATTTTTTAACCTTTCTGAGTAGATTTCACATTGAAACTATTCTAGATAATTAGTGTCCCCAAAGCTATGGCATGCTAGAGAGGTCATTTGAGTTAAAGAAATATGTTCTCTTTTACCTACCTCTGCAGTCCCCTCAGCTATGGCCATTTGGCTTCAGCACGTACACAGCTTCACAACCTTCACTTGTGGTCATGAATTGTCTTAGCAAGTCTTAGTCTATGGGCCTTCTCATAAAATCCCAGAAGGCAAGAGCCTAATTTGGATTTTAAATATCTAACCATTTGAGCAAGCACAAACTTATCAACTGGTGACATTTGACAGTGGGTTGTCACTGTCTTATTCTCCAGTTGCAGCTGGAGAAAGGTTACCCTACTCAGAGTGAGCTCCTTTTGGGCCATTTCTTTTTAAAAGCAGATTACCTACAAGCCTATCTAGAGTCATGGTGATTTATTAACATGTGGCAGCTCCTACTATGTATATCTTTAGCTCTGCATCTCTATCTCGATCCAGCTGCCAGAGCCTGCCCTTCTTAAATATTTTTTTCAATACTATCTGAAGGTTTTCACTTTCTTCCAGCCTGAAATTATACTGCTTCATTACAAATCAGAGTCTGGCTGAAATGGTCACCTGCACTTCTTGAGTATTTTTGAGAGATTATTAGCACATCAAGTCACAAAGGAGATGACAGCTCCTGTGTGATAGCCTTTGCATAACCTAAACCCATCTGGCAGGCAGGTATCTACAAAATACACTTACAGCAGCTGTAACAAAATGTAATGAAATGTAATTAGGAATTTATCTTTCTCAGACAATTACAAGTGCAGTCTTCGGAGGAGCCATTGTAACCACATGGATGTGCTTTATCTTAGATTTTCACTTAAACTAATGGCTTCTAAATTACTTGAGTGGAAAATTAAGAATGCAATGCTGCACTTAGGAAAGCATTTGCATTTCATTGCCTATGCTGTTAAATTTCCATTAACTCTACATTTATATACAGATTTTTAATTCATAAAATATGGTAATAGAATGAAACAATCTGATTGGGCAGATGATACCTCCTGACGAAAGCAGATATTTCTGGGTATCTGCCTTCCTCAGGGTATACCTTGTATCATCTCAGGATCACATGTCCTTTGTTTTGGGAAAAAAAGCTTAAACAAATCCCTTATAAGCTACTTGAAAATGAAACTGTTTAACTTTTCTGTTTGTCTTCAAATCAAGTCCAAGATCTATCCTCCAAGCATTATGATGATAATTAAGAATTTCAGGACAGTCAACAAGTATACTTAATGCACTGGTGGGTTAATCCCAAGGCTGTATAAAGGAGATAAAGCATTTTAAAATGGCAAAATAATCTATTTATAGAGCAAAACATTCAACAACCTTTCTTCAAGAAAGAGGAGTATGGTGGTTAATTTAAATGAGACGCTGAGAATTGCCTGGGAGGATGGTGGACTCACCTCTGCAAAGACTTTCAAAAATCATCCTGTAATGATCATGCCTTCCAGAGATTTCTTAGTCCTTTTAGCCCTGTTGCAGATAGATGCTACTTCACAACAAGCCAACCTCTGCCACTAACTCATAGCAGAGCTGGCAATGCTTGATCTCATTAAAGGTTTAAGCAGATCTTGTTAAGGAAAAAAGCAACAAGTGCAGAAGATACTGTGGTTACATTTCCAAGTTGCAGACTACACTGCACGTGCATTTTTGATCCTTTTGCTTACTACATGTGTAAGGTCAAATGACTAATTTATTTTTTTATTATTAATTGACCTTTTGATGACATCCTGTAAAATATGTGACCAGATTTAACCATATTCAGTTTTATTCTCAAGTGCTAAATTGACATTTGTAAGCCTCTCCCTCAGGTAGGATTTTCAAGAAAAGAAAGAATTGCTTGAACCATATTGGTCACTAAGGCTATATAAAGCACTCAGTCCTTGAAGGGTCATTGTGGAGTCACTGCTGAAGGTGGAACTATTCAGAGAAGTGCTCAATAATGTGAATGAGGAGTCCAGAGTCAGCTCAAGGGCTCATATCTGCTCTGTTTTGCATAAGAAATCCATACTCCATATACAAATCAATTGGTAGGATGAAATAGGTGTACAAATACTTTATACAGGAATGAAGAGACTGCAATCAGTCTGCATTTTCATCCTGCGTAATACCTAACACAAGGCTCTGATGTAAGGCACTCTTTTCAGTAAGAATTTTTTGTCCTATGTCTTCTTGGTTAGCAAATTTTGAAGTATTTTACCACATTTCATTCTAATCCCAGCTGTGTCATGAGACTGCCCCATTGGTAACAACTCTGGCTCTCTCACTGATGGGATCCAGGAAATTTGTTTCATAAATATCTTTATAAAATAAGGACATTAAAATCATTGGTGTTTACAAGAAGAGTAATTGAATATCAATCAAAACATACTGGCAACCTCTTGACAGCCCCAGTTCTGCTATAATTCATTGAATTATTCAAGTCTTGACACTGTGATAAGTTATTACAAAGGCTGAAGAAGGAGCAGGAAATTACAAAGTTAAGGAAAAAAAAAAAGACTTTTTTTTTGCCTGCTTCATTTTAGATGAAACTTTCCAGTAGATAAGAATAAGGACATAGCTCAGTTTCAGCTCATCTCTAGTTTCATCTGGTAGTGGTCAAAACCAGTCAAGGGAACAAAGATGATCCAAACACTGAGAATCCTGCCATATGTGGAAAGGCTGAGAGAACTGGGTTTATTCAGCCTTGAGGAAAGCAGGCTCAGGGGAGTTCTTATCACCATGTTCCAGTATCTAAAGGGTGGCTACAAAGAAGTTGGAGAGACCCTTTTTACAAGAAGTCACATAGAATCATAGAATAGTTAGGATTAGAAAGGACCTTAAGATCATCTAATTCCAACCCCCCTGCCATGGGCAGGGACACCTCACGCTAAACCATGTTCCCAAGGCTCTGTCCAGCCTGGCCTTGAACATGGGAAAGATGAGGTGTGATAGGTACAAGTTACTCCTGGGCACATCTTGTCTAGACCATGCTTTTGCCAAAAAAGATTAAAATTATAAAGAATTGCATTAGACAAGTCTCTTGACTCAACCAAAGCAGCAATAATGTTATAGTACCCTGCATATCCTTATAGCATATCTGTATACCTTCACTACTTCTCAGAAGTGTCTGTCATTTTCTTGAGGAGAAAGACCAGATCAACTTTATTACATTAATCCCCCTCTATTTCTCAAAGGAAAATTAGCAAGGCAGCACATAGTGTCCACAGTGTATTATGTTGTAGATTATTGCAAACTCCTTTCCCTGGCTACCAAGAAAATTTGGCAAGATGCAATCAGTACAACTTTTGAAAGAGTTGTGAAGAACACCACTCCCTTCTGATCAGATTGGGCATGAGTGGCAGCTACCATCGCTCCTTCAAGGTGCTTCAGCCACAGAACATCTTTGTTTCAAAAGCTCATTTCGAGCTATGCAACTTCAAAGGCGTGCATTGAGTTTCTGCTTTATTACTAAGGTATGGTGGTACAGACCACAAAGCACAGGTAAATATTCATATATAGCAAGTATTCTGAGTATTTCTTCTGTACAGTAAAAATAGTTAGTACTTCCTTTTGTATATCAGTAAGATGGCTGCCTAACTACTGCCACCTCTATAACCCTCCCAGTGATTTCCCAATGTCATATGATGAAGCAGTGGTGGAGCTAGTACAAGAATTATTGTCTGCAGGCTTGTAGCTTCCTGCTCTAGCCACTAGATCATGTGGTCATGAATAACTGCAGGCACAAAGAGGCATTTAGAAGCACAATAACGCATTCAATCATGTAAATGTGTGTTTAGTGCACACTAGAACCTGTCCTTATAATAAATGGGTAACTTTGGAGCACAAATAGGACTCTATATAATCAAACTAATATTCATTCTACTCTTCCAACAGCTTATAGACACACAGCAAACACCACAGATGTCTTTCCCAAGCTGTTAATGCCTAGAACAGAAACAGAAGTGCTAAAAAATATCTACCATAGGGAACATTTGCAAAAAACACAGGTATCTTACTGGGTATTCTTCCCCTACCTTATTTCCCCTTTGCTTTTGTAACATAAGCAGATAAACACATAGCCATATGCTTAAAAAGTGCATACAGTTCATAAAGCAAGAGGGAAATTATGCCATGGGATCTTTCTTCTCCAAATGACCTTCCTGAGAAATGCTGCATAGGATGAAGTGAAATGCTTGCACTTCCTAGCAGCTACAGCCTGATGCTATACTTGCTGTTTTTTGATACTTTGCATTTAGAGAAGGTGGGGGGGTTGGGGTTGGAAGCCAAGCAGGTTTCAGTTTCTCCAGAAAGGAGATTTTAAGACCACTTCACCTGGCAAAGTGCCATAGTTTCTCATGAAAAGGAGAAAAGCAGGATATTTTAAACTTCACACCATATCCCCCTGCTACAGTAAGGAATATAAATACATTTGTCTCAAAGATTGTGGCAGAAGGTGTTACTTTACTCCACTTAAATTTGTTTTTTAAAAAAGAGCTCAATGAACAGATGTTGAATTTACCTCGGTGGAAAATGAAGTCTGCTCTTTATCCACACAGAAATCCATCCGCTCTAAAATAAGAGCTGACAAACCTATCCTGAAGTACTGTGTTATGCTGTTCATTTCCTTTGTTGCACCCATCATTACTACCTAGACTAGATTTTTCCAGTCCTACTCCCATTTTCTCACCTAGGTGGAAACACTGCTTTTTAAATATGCTGATTTCCCCCCATTATTAAAAAAGTCGAATTTTATACTTGGAAGAGAAAGAAGAAAAGCCTGCAGCAGATCTTCATTTATGTGGAAATAATCTGTTCTACAATCTTGAACTGGTTTCCAGGGAAAATAAATAAATAAATAAAAACATCCGGCTTTTACCTTGTGAATGACTATTTCAAATTGCAAACAAAGCAGAAAGCAAATATTTAGAGCAAATATGCCATCAGACATTTAGTGAGCTGTGATCTACATACATTGTGGAACAATTTTACAGCTGGCAAATTGAAACACAAACATGAGTCTGAACTAGTATGGGAATGGGGGTGTCTCAGGCAAATCAGTGCCAGCTTCACCTTCTCCTTCAGGCAGGAGGAACCTGTTAGTCCTGAGGAAGTGGAGATAATCACAACACTTCTCAGCCCAGATGGAGCGCTGCTTCCTCAGTTCTGCCCTAGGACAGGAAAAGCAATCAGCTCTGCCTTCCCTGGGCTCTGGCTGTGAGGGATTCATGCAGGCTGCATGAGGACCTGTGTGCACTTTTACTCCTTTAGTGTCAAGGGACGCCTTATCCAAAAGCGTCCTGGCTTTTGCTAGATATCTGGGATTCTTGTGAGGTCCTGGATATCAGTATCTCTGCTGCTGCCTTCTTGAGACATACCACAGTTTCTCTTTTATATTGGAAGTTGCAGTGTTTGGTGTTTGCTGAGGCAGTGCTTTGTATCATAGGGGTTTGCAGAGCCAGAAAAGCCAGGAGATATTCTTATCTGGAGTGGTACTCTGGACTAAAGACTTCTAAATATGCTTGCCTCCAACTGCAAGAAACTGGATTCAGTGACCCAGCTAGCTTCTTCCACTTCATATATTCATGTTAAACACCTAGAGCTTGAGTCTTGGTTGATATCCTAAACTGAAACACTTATTAGCAAATCTTTCCATCACTAGAGGATAAATGGTAGTGGCTCTTCCACAAAACTTTAATTCAACCCAACCTCCTGATTTTTCAGGAGTTCAGCTTAATACATTACACATGATAATTCTTATCTGAAATTTTTAATAGGATTTTATATTAGAATTAAACCTAGAGGTACTCCATCTACACATCATCTAGAGATCTTTGCTGCATCAACTTTAAAACAAACAGCAGCAAAGAAAATGGCTGAGGTTCAGTGAGACTTGGGCACAACCTTTAAATGATAAAAGGCAAAGTGCGGTGCGTTGTAGATATTTTCAGGAACACGTTCTCATCTTCAGTTTACACACAAACACAGACAGGGCAATGATATTTAATACCAAGGCACAGACCTCAGTAATATGTCCAACAGTAATTCTAAAAGAAGAAATGATGCTTTTTGCCGCAACAATAAAGCCAGCTCTCCTGGGCAATAGGAAAAAATGTTTTCGTTTGTCTAAAGTATGAGCTGTGAAAATAAATAGCTGTGCTAGACAGGAAATGTCATTCAAATAAAACCCTGCACTTTCCTTTTGATGCGATATTAAACATAACACTGCCCCTGACTGATGTTTCTTCCCAGTTTGCACTACCCTACAGACACCACTTACTTACTTACATTTTGTTTTGTTATTCCGAGCATGCAATATTAATCTATTCTTGGCTAGTAATTAATTACTGTCACATATTTTCACAGCTCCATAGTCTCCGCAGGGGAAAGACTCTACTACGTATTTAAGTAGATTAATGCATCCTTATGTAGATGGACCCTCTGGAATAATTTACATTTTACAAGGATGAGTTTAGTCGAACACATCTGAGTGGCTTTTTCTTTTTTATTGCAAGAATGACAGTGTCCACGGAGTTAGGCACCCTGATACTGAGAAATATAAACGAAATAATGTGGTGTCCTATGGGAGCTCAAGGAACAATCCTGTCTTCAGTAATGATGGTTTTCAGTGATAAAAAAGGAATGATTCAGATCCATTATTTTAATCTACTTTCCAAAAGGTAGAACAAATTGTTAGCTTGCCTTCTTTCAGCGGTGCCACTCCAAAATATCTTCAGAGTGGAAGAGTTTGAAGGGGCCTTATTTTACTCTTTCATTGCTGTAAACCTGAAGATATAATTACTTCAGACTTAGGGCCTGATTCAAAGCACACTGAAATTAGCACAAGCCTTTCCTCTGGCTTCAGATTAGGCTGCTAAAATAGCCTGTCTCTCTGCACAGTATCTGGCTAAGGAGTGTAACTAATAGTGTTTAAGGGTATATAATTCCTATTCATGTCAAAGTATAGAATTTCTATGAAGATCAACATCTCCTGATTGTATGGCTAATCATTGCATTTCCACTTCACAGGAAAGGAAAATAAATATTTTTTCTAGGAGTGAATAAATTCAAATATGACAGCTGAACTGATAGAAGTTAATGGAGAAAGTAGCATTTCAACTGTGAGGAATGATAAATAACTATTGAGGTCACACAGAGGCAACAAGAATAATAGCTAGAGACTTCCTATGCAGTATATTTTTCACCTATAGGGAAGCCAGCTGACTCTTTCTCCTTTATCCATACTTCCATAGACTGTTTATTAATGTGGCCATATTAAGTTATTTTCATTTTTGCCCATACCTTTGAAGATTAAGAAAAAAATTATTTACAGACAAAATTTACTTATGATCATTTTGCAGTTGTCTATCCTCATATTCGCCTTTAGTGGAAATAGCTTTTCTCCCCTTGTTTTAACCACCTCCTATATCTGTAGAATGCAGTTGCATCCTTCTCAGCCTTTCTTTTGCCTAGGGCCTTCAGCACTCTCCTTTATGGACACTGGAGTCTGATAACTCCAGACTTCAACTCCCCTCTTCCTAGATCATAAGGAAAAATACTAAAACCACACATACTTCTGGAATAAAAATAAAATTAATTGCCTGACCGGATAACATATTTCATTAGGATAACCTTTGGTTGTGCAATCTGGAATAGAACCTCACCTCAAATGAGGTGACTGGAAACTGTATCAGATACAAGTCAGTCATACTATTCAATAAAGCCCACATATCTCCTAGCCATGATAGTTATTCCTGCGAGATTTCATCTTATAAAACATTACATTAAATTATTTTTTTCCTCAACATTTTGCAGAAGAGTAGTCAGCAATCTCATCTGAGAGACTTAAGCAAGACAGCTTTTGCTGTCTTTACTGTGCTTCATAAATAAAAAGATAACTTATCGTGCTCTTCAGCTACAAGAAGGTACTATAATGGAAAAAACTACTAAAGGAGTTTAATTTGGACAGTGAGGTGGATAGCTACTATGAGTGAAAAAGGACAATCGTATACAAGAATGGCCATTAGTTTCAAGAAGGCTTTGGACGCAAAAAGTATCTTTGCAACTGAAATAACACCTAACTGCTCATAATCACGGTATGAAAGTTCAAAGCATCCTTATATGAAGGATGGAATATTCAATGCAAAACACTCAGCAACCAGGAACATCAGCCAGAAGTTTGAGGAATGAAACAGACTTTCACAAAAGCCATCCAGCAGTACAATTAGCTCAGATCTCTCCCAGGTGAGATTTGAATCTTGTCCACACTTTAAGATCATCCTGCTGCTTGTCTCAGGCTAAACATGATCCATAATCCAAGAACAGTGCTTTCAGTCCTAAAGCTATAAATTCTTGATTAGAGAGGAGAAATTTGCTGCTGATAATCTGCTCTTCTATGAGTTGTTTTTGTCTATCAGCTATTCTGCTGCATATCATGAAATACTGTAAGTTAACTGGCATCTCCAGTGATGCTGAAAGAATATTTTCCTTCCATGGTATGTCTAGAGGGAATCATGTATTTTGGTCAGTAATACTACAGTTCTGCAACCTGTACTGCTATGGCAAAATAACATTCCACATTTAGTGAATAGAAATGTTCCTAAAACAAATCTCTGCCTTAATTCCCACAATATTGTGAAATACTCTAGCTCCAACATTGCTTTTCATGAAAATATATAAGCATGTACAAAGATATATTATTTTCATTCCACCTGTTAAGTAGTTTAAAACATAATTGAAATAAAGTCACTGCACTTTGAAGATTTAGTTCCTAGACCCAAGCATTTAGTTTCTAGACCCAAGCATTGTGAAGTCTACTCAGCTGTTCTGTTCTCGTTCTTAAATACAATATAGAGAAAACTCTTGTCTCTATAAAAACAGACAGTATCCTTTAATTTCTCATTGGTCACTTCAACCTTGATGGTCAAGGTGACGATGTGTATGAAAAGTTATTTCTCCATTACTTTTGCATCTCATATCAAAAATACAGGGAAGGCAAATACACATTTTACCTTCAAGTTTTTACACAAAAGTCAGTTAGTAATTCAAAACAAGACAGCTTGACTGTGCCCTTAATTCTCTATCTGTCTAGTAGCAAGGCATGGTGGCACACTGCAACACAAAATGGTAATCTAAATGTTAACAAGTCAACATTAAAGAATGATGACCATTTTCAAATTACAAACAGTCCCTGACATGCTATCAGACATGATAGAAGACAAGATATTTTATTCATTTAGGGATTCATTATCAATCCCTCTTCAAAGTAGTCAGGACTTCTGTACCTCTCAAGTGTGTAACAACTGAGTAGTGCAATAATTATCATAACTTAAAACTGAAAGCATATATTAGCACATAAAACTGTACATATGTGTGCTTCTGATTAAGTATGAGAAGATGGCTGTGTTCAGGCAATCATTATACTGGTTTTCAATTAGATGCATCACTCCGCTTTTCTCTGCCAACCTCTTTCTTAGGAAACTGAAGGAAAATGATTAAAAGGAAGCATTATGCTTGCATATCAAAACCTGTACAATAGGCCACCTCGTTAAGCGAGTTTCAGCCTCAGAGAGGTCAGGATAGCCCAAGAGCAGGAAGCACAAGACTTCAATTTCATTAGGAGAGCAAATTCTGGCAAAAAACCATTTTGGTCACCTCTACACATTGATAAATTGTAAATCAAGAGTTATTCTGATTCAGACGTGCAGCCACCCAAGATTCCAAGTTGATAGTTCACCTACCTCTAACTTCATGCTAAAAGAGCTTGAATTCTGTTCATGCCCTTATAAACAGCCTAGTCGTAATATTTTTACCTCAGTTGTGTTTTATAGGCGTGTTGTACACAAAACTTATTTGGATTCAATCTTAACATTGACAAATATTAGAAAAAATGCTCCAGAAGTGTTGAAAGAGTCCTGAGCTTTTGGTCCACTGTTCCAGATGTACGAATATTCCCAGTGTTTTTAATGTGATTTATCAGGTGATTTATTAATTCAAATGTTCCCAGTATGCTATGTGGTCAGATGAATGGTTGCTATAGCATCAGCTTACCTTATATGAATTCACTCCTAAAGACCCAAAATAGCTTCTTTTCTAAGTAAAAAAAGGCAGGCAGATAAATTTCTATCAGTAACACTACTGGACATAGACTGTCTCTAATCACACAACAATAGCCACCAATCTCTCTATGACGACTTTGCTTTTAGTTATGAACTGACCCTAGCAGGAAGCTCTGGGTCACCTTCCAGAAATCACTCATGTCTTACTCTTTGACTACAATGGTAAAATCCAAACCATTAGAAGTGATTCCCTGCTGCAGTAGCAGTATGGTTAATGTTGTCGATACAATTCCAGCAAGAAATACTCTAAGTTCAGTGAAGGGCCACAGGGATGATGAAGGGACTGGAGCACCTCACATAAGAGGAAAGGCTATTAGAGATGAGACTGCTTAGCCTAGGGAAAAGGAGGCTCAGGAGGGATCTTAAGGGAGGATGCAAGGACAAGAGAGCCAGGCTCTACTCAGTGATGACCAGTGACAGAACCAGAGGCAATGGACACAAAGTGAAACACAGGAGGCTCCATCTGAACATCAGGAAACACTTTCTTTACCATGACTGAGCACTGGATCAGGTTGCCCAGGCTGGCTGTGGAGTCTCCAGCACTCATGTCTTGGGCTAGGTCTCCTTTGTAATACTGGCATCTTCACTTAACCTTGCTCCAAAGCCTCCTATCTTTCCTAGAATAAATGATGCTTCATCAGGGTAGGATAAAAGCAAAGAGGTACTGGGCTGCTAAGCTGAATTTTGATAGTCTGAGGCAGACAAAAATGGCTTTGAGTACAGTATTCTGGTCAGAGCAAAACTAGCCTTGCTGCAGTGCTAAATTGCATCAAAAATGTACCCCTCTGGCTGTTTTCCAGGACTGACAGAAGATAAGATATAATGCCCCTTCTCTGATTAGGTGGCTCTCGTGTAAGGAATTAACTTGGTGCATTAACATTTAATTTCATTAAACCCAAAAAACTTAATGAAATGTCTACACGACAACACTATCTTTATGGACCTAATTGAATCATAAAGTGGGTAATTTTCTCTTGGTTGCAGCAAGACAATTTAATAAAAAAAGGCAAATATTTTCAACTTCATCATGAAACATTGTAATCACCTGCCCTTTCTATTCTGCACACCTCCATTTAGAGGGGAACAAAAGTTGAATTTCGGTGGTAGCAATGGCTTCACCATGGAAATAGTTGTGAAGCACCAAATGACATCAGGTTCACAACTTAGGTACACAGCTGTCCAAACTTCCTTTACTGTGCTATTTGTGAAATTATGGAACATTATTTGAAATTTGCTGTGCTGGTGCACATAGCAATTAATCCAAGTCAGTAGAGAGATAGCAACTGAACTTACTATAGCTCAGGTGAGTTGTACTCTTGCTGTACTGAACAGCTTCTAACTCTGATGTCTCTAAAACCAGATGAAGTCCACCAGAATTCATGAGCACTTTGTCTTAATAACATCCCAATAAACATCTGGGAAGTCCCCCTCAGCCTGCACCCATCACTTGCTCTTTGGAGCCTTGGATCAATACCTGTCAGAGGTACCTTAACTCATGTCAATTCCTGCACCTTGTGTAGCAGTTACAGAGAGCAGGTATGTTTAAAGTAAACTAACGTAACACCCGTTGCTACTAAGTGGTAAAAGGCTTCAAGTATTACAGCTCACAGATTGTTTCAGCTTTGTAGCATTTCTGGGGCAAGAACACTAATATATGAAAGTAAATCCCTTCCTTTCAAGGCTGTTCCTGATCACATTTTCTTAGTGTCACACTTTGCCATCCTTAACAGTTCTGGATAACTCTCAATTTCCACAGCTTTATTAGTTTAATTAGGTTAATTTTCTTAATTTATCCAAATTAAAATCTAACATTAAAATGATACCTCCTTCCAGTCATGTTGAATATGAGCACTATCCTAGTTGATAATGGGTTCTTTAAGAGACATGAGATAAAATGGAATACTTCAAGGAACATTTAAGAAATTATAGGAAGCAGCCTGGATATCACATAGAAGTACTTTCTCCTTCCCTTTCAAATTTCTGGGGAGGACCAAACAAATCAGTCGGCAACATTTCACA
Organism: Nestor notabilis; assembly: GCF_000696875.1. NCBI lineage: Eukaryota > Metazoa > Chordata > Aves > Psittaciformes > Psittacidae > Nestor > Nestor notabilis. The sequence goes on along the minus strand of NW_009929583.1, from coordinate 38,905 downwards.
CAGGTAAAGCTTTTCTTGTGTTCCCTAAAAGTTCTGTCAAATACAAGCACGCAGGATTTTGAAAAGGTAATTTTTAGGCATTTATGGCAAAAAAACTTAATTATGGAAAAATTAACACAGATTTGCAACAATTGCCTGTTATGCAGACAATAACTGAATTAGATTGCAGTCTCACTTCTGCATGGTCAGGTCAAGCTGGCGCTACCCTGCTGAGGGTGAGAACACAGCTTGGTCTATGCTCATTAGTCTCACTTTCATAAATGACAGACTCAAACTGGCTTTATTTAAATGAGAAACATATGTCCACTCCACAGGCTATATTCCTACTTAAAAGAACTCTTCATGAATGAGGCAGCTCCTCTGTTTTTAGCCACCTACGCTCTTTTTCCTGTTAACTGCTGCGATTATCAAAATTACCAGACAGATTGCATAATGGAGTTGCCATGGTAAATATTTTTACTGTTAATAAACACTCAGCTATATTCTTTCTAATGCCTCACAGCACACAGGTTATGTAAAAGTATGAGTTTTCAATTCTCTTGCCAAATTTCATGCTAAGATGCCCAACATACCTCCCATAATGAACTGACTGCACTAATAAATAACAGGCAGGCTTAAGAAATATTTTTGTTTGCAACACAAACATTTTCATAAGCTTAATGACAGCTTTACCAGAGCAACATCTTTATGCAAAGACGCTTTTGCCTATGTAATGTCATTTACCATCAAAACCTAAATGCATATATAACAAATGGAGCATTTATTTGTCCCCTCAGTTGATAGGGGCACAATAAATCACTTGGAGTTCACTGGAGTTAGATTTTCCCTCCTATGACACCAGTTCCTTCAAACTGTGGGGGTTTTATTATTTCCCGCACAATCTCACATACATAATCTAAAATTCATAGCTTCTTTTTTCAGGATTCTGACAGCGATTTTCCTTAGTATTACCCTAAACAATAAGAATTTAAAAGGGTTCTGAACATCTGTGTGTGTTACTGCACCTAAAAAAATTCATTGTCAAGATGTGCTTTCCTCGTATTAGAAACAACTCTAGTAATACTTACTAAAGTCTATTATGTTTCCTCTTTTGTGCTTGATTTTTCTTTTTTTCTTTCCCCTATTTTTTCTAATCAGAATTTTTCTACTTCTTTTTCTTTTTAACTGAAGACCTGAACTCCTGGCCACCATTTTGCTCAGTATCTCTAATCACAGCTAATCAAGCCATCATGCTTTCTTTTTCTCCTAGGGAACTAGCAAAACACAAAAACATATGCGAAGCCTAAGCTGTAGGTCTGAGTGGGAGGATAGTTGTGGGCAGATATCTTCCATGAAATGCAAAAAATCCCCACATGTTTGGGGATAATCTGTAATTCAGTCATTAAAAAATCATTAAGAAAACATGTGTTACCTCTTCTCGGATAAAGGTCTGCGTTAAAGCCAGGTTTCGTAATGACCATCATTTGCTGTTTTTATAGAAGAAACTTTATAGTAGATCCTGTGGCAGGACTGGCTCTAGCATATTCTTTAGGTAGGACTTCCACAGCTGTAAAATGTGTTCACAGCTATGGATTTACAAACATATGCCTGTGCAATGCTGCTTACCTCTAGACCTGGCACTCAATATTATCATACCCTTCCCATTCCACCTTATTCTTTCCTTTTCCATAACTACTCCTTAAAGGCATTTAGTATTAATCACAACACCTAGTACTACTATCAATATTGCATACCTCAAAGGATCCTAAAGAGAAAAACATCTTATAAATGCACTTCATTCAGTCACCTGTCAATATTTGTTTATTTACACTTTCCCAGTTTTCACATTGCAGGGAGTTATTTTGCTGTTCCAGTGCAAATCTCAGGTTGTGCAAACCCCAGCTTGGTCATGTGGGTGCCTTATATTGCGTAAGGAGCAGAGGTGGGTTCTTTGCATACAGTATGAAGAGACTAGTCTCCTTGTGATCTGTGAAAACCCTGCAATAGCCTTAACTATTCCAGTGTGTGAACAGAATCAAAGCAAGCAGGATGTTGAAGCGCTCTGCAGTGTGATGCATCTTGCAGCTCAAACTCATTCATATAGAAGGGCGGAGGAAGGGGGAATCAAGAGAATTTTTTTACCTACTGTTTGAGCCAGTAAATCTAATCCAGACGGCTCTTATGCTTTGTGGAAACGGGTAGGATGTGAGTTTTAAAGTCACAAGACACCTTATCAAAACCCTCAGCCGCCACAAATGTGAACTTTGAGGCATCACAGGTACTGATCCAGGCTTTGCAGCTGATGTGTATTTCTGACCTGAGGTACAACCTACATACAGCCCAGTTTTATTAAGGATACCTGATCGAAGTAGAGGGGAAAAACATGCAGAATTCCGGACAAAGATCTGGTCAAACCTTTACGCTGGTCCCAGGTACTCAGCTGGCGGAACCATGGGACCTGGGCTTCATCAGCTCCCCACCTCAGCTCATTTGTTGTCATAGTAAAATCTTTCCTGAAAGCTTTGGAGCATAGCAAGCCAGAAGTCCTCAGGGCAGAGCACACTTGCAGGCCTGGGGGTTGCACATCCCCAACCACTGTGTTCACCACCCTTTGCAATCTCTCACTACCCTGGCCAGCTCTCACCCGTTCCCCCACAGCTGCACCAGGGAGCTGCAGTTTACCTCCCCATATGTAACACCCCCAGATCTCTAAAATTTGCCTGGAAAGCATGATTTTCCTCACACTGTTGTCACATTCCCAAAGCTGATTGGGACCTTGAAGCATAGAAAGAGCTGAAAATTAAGAAGAGTTTTCACTCTTTCAAAAATATTTCACTATTTCAAAAATAAAGAAAAATGCTTCAGGTTTACTTCATTTGAAGGTTGCAGGGTGGTTCTTTTTGTATTCCAGGCAACATTCACTATTCAGCTTTAAAAGAATCTATGTTGTTTTGCTGTTCTGTATTAGTCAATGTGTAACAATGAAGCACTTCAAGTACTTTAAAATTATTCTGTTACTGCGTGCACTTAAACAGTCTGAAGTAAGAGAAAATATTTCTGGGAGATGATTAGAACTTGGTGAAGATACTTAATTTTCCTTTAGCATTCTCTTCTAATGAAAAGAAAGAAACAGCAATGTTTACCAAAACCCTTCCTGAGCCATCAACAAAGGCAGTGTAGAACACATGTATTCCCTTTAAGCTGCAATGCATGCATCTGAAGTTGGTAGCATCTTTGTGTGGTAGTTATCTGTAACAATCACTGGGTATCCAGCACTAGGAAGACACTTATTTCAGAGTAAGATAATAAGTGCAAAAGTAGCTATCCACAGCCCCTCCTTTGAAGGCATTATCATATCACTACTTAGTCATTACCAAAAAACATTTTATCAACAATATCCCTTGGAAGAGCCGAACATCAAAGACTTTTCAGGGCTGCCAGTGCCCTTGATCTGCAGAAGCATTGCCCTCACTGAGGTTTTGGCCTGTGCATCATGATATGGTCTGTTTTGATTCTCCTCAAGTCCTTAAAATTGTACCCAAGTGATTTCCTGGAGAGAGGCACACATTTGGCAATTAGGAAGCTTAAGTGCAGTGCATGTAGGTGTCATGGTAAGAGTGGTCTGGGACCAAAAATTTACGCTTTTCCACTCTAGTGAGGAAAGTGCTATTTATTTGAACTTAGTATTTCTCATTTAAAGCTAACTGGCACCATGACCAGAAGAGCTGTATGTGAGTTGGTTCCAAATAAGGTGCAACAAATTACACAGTTTGCCTCTTGCCTTTCTCCTTCCTCAGGGAGGCCATAAGAAACTTGCACTTCTTCCTTCAAACTGCTCTGACTGAATACATCTCTAGCTTTTTCTTTACCAGTCACGGTAAGTACACAGCACCCAGGCAGCAACTGCCATGCTGAACCCCTCCCCAGCACTTGCTTGGCTGCAGTGCCCCTATTTCTTGCTCACCCAAGTCCCCTGGGACATGTCCAGCAGCTTCCCAAGGCACCCAGCCACCCAGTCTGCTCAAGATCTCCTCAAGCTCCTCAAACCCTTCCTATCTTGGTGTGCCCAGGCCATTCTGTACAGTACCTCTGTTTGGCGTAATGGCTTAGCCCAGAGTCAGGACAGTAAACTGCCCAGATTTGCTGGTGACCAGATGACTATCACAAATCTTTGCAAAGCAAGACTGATCTTTATCCATAGTGCAAAGGAGGAGTATAGTTTACCTCCATAAAACAGCTCTGGGTTGTGATGGTAGATGAGTTTGGGTAAAATGTAGGGAAGAGTACTTTAAACCTACAACGAAGATAAATCCTAAGGACAAACACAAATAGCTAAAACAACATTTACCTTACTATTGTTTCTGTCAGCTGCAAATAAGTGTTTTCATATTATTCAATATTTTTTTTAATAAGGTTAGAAATCAGGAGCAGACAAAAATGACTTTTGTAAAGCTGTAATAATTTATACCTATTGAAATATTTGATTTTGCTTGGAGTTAGGTCAGTTTGGTTTTGGGTTATATAGTGTTGGGGAAAAGCTGAAGGAAGGTGAATGACATGAAAGGTGACTTGGATATGGGAAAATTTCAGCTTTTGGGGAGAACTGTTGAAAAGGAAACAGAGAAGAACCCTTTGAACTGCAACAGACAGCAGTGAAAAATCTCAGAATAAGTAAATTAATAAATAAGTCAGATTGTTGCACAGCCACAACAAGCTGTGGAGTTTGTTGTTTTGTTTCCAGACCAAGGTCTACAGAAAATAAATATATGGGGCTCAGGGCATTTACAGATAATGAACATCCAGACTGAGGAATGCACCCCAAGGTATTTTGGGAATCATCTCACTGACAGAACAGTAATCAGATAAAAAAGCAAGGAAGAAACATGATCTGCAGAGACAGAGAGAGAGAGACTGAAACCAGCTGGTAAGTAATGGCATCTTTTCACCATGGTACAAATAACTGTGCTTGAATTTTACCAAGGAGAAGATTTCAGCTGATTCAGCCCTGACCTATTTATGAAGTTTTGTCTATAGGGTGCAACTGGTGAACTAAAACTTGCAGGCCTATTGCCTGACTATAAAGGTGGTATTGATGCCTGCGTTCCCCATCATCTGCCTGAAGGTTAGGTGCAGGCTGGAGTCCTGCCCCTTATGTATGCATTAAACCATACTGATCATTCAAACAGGTATTTAATCTTCCCAGACACATTTGTTATCAGGATAATAGGAGGCATTTTTTACTATTCTGCAAATGGCATTTTCATTACTCTAGAGAATCACTGAATCATTTTCATTACTCCAGAGGTAGATGTCTGTGTGCAGGGATGGTCACCCTTAGCCATAGCCCCTGTATGTAACACACTGCTCCTGTCACATGCACACCCCAGCACACCAAGGGCTCTGGCTCTTTGCTGTTCAGCTCTGTGCTGATCCATCCTTCTGATGTGCTATTTCTCAGCACAATTCATGCTGATTAGTAATACCCACTTACAACAGAAAATAACAACGATTTACCTGACCCCAACAAGATATCTTCCTGTGATATATAATTATTCTTGAACCATGACTCCTGCCACAGACCACCTCCATTAGTCTCTAATAACAAATATGCTTGAACTTTGCTTGTAATAAATCCAAGAACAAACAGAAAAACCTTCATGGACTTTCTTCAAGTGTAAGGGAGCTTAAAGTCATTCTCCAAGAAGAAGAAAGGCTACACAAGTTTATTTACAGTCTGTTATTTTTTCAGCCCTTTGTATGGCACTGCCAAGCTAACCTTAGTGCTGCATTGGATATAGTTGTCTTTGCATTGAACAGGGGAGTAGATCCTCAAGTACTGTAAATTGAGGTCTGCCTATTGACTCTAGCACATGGAGTCTTTCTGATGAATCTTTATACCATATCGATTTTGTGTGTTTCAATATTAATTTCAGTATATCAACTTATAATTATTTAATCAAGAAAGGCTCTTGAAATGCATTATCACTCTTAGAAAAATAATACCAAGGATGAAAGAGAAGAAAAGCAACAGATGGGTAACAGTTCCAGCAGGACAATTCAATTTCCAAACAACAAGCCATCACAAGCACATCAGCCTCCCTGCAGGTTTCTTTTTAAGTTGAGCAATAATGTGTTAAACGTGCCTCCAATTTGTGAGGAATTTCACAGCGGAAAAGTTTCAGTGAACCTTTGGTAATTGCAGCAAAGCTCACTCAGATGAGCAGCCCTGCTGGGACTCAGCTGTGACGGAGGTGACCAAGGCCAGTCTGGGGACTGCAGTGATCTTCCTCCACCAGGACTTTTTGGATGAGCAGCACTCAGACAGCAGCACAGGCAATATATTTCTCTGTCAAACAGGCAGTCCATCTGAGGCTGAAGCCTGCATAAACTGGGGGACAAGGAAACTGGTTTCCTGTGCTGAACTACCATTGCCCATTACAATTGTTTGAGGGATAACCTCTTCATTGCATTGCAGTTTCTCCATTCATATTTGGAGGAAGAATACTTCCTACCATCCCCCTTGATTGTTATCATCCATAAATATTGTTATCCAGCTGAAAAATACTTAGGAAAAAACTGAGCAACGAATATAATCTATTAATTTCTCATTTTTGTCCCCCACAGGACGCATCTGTGGAACTCTTCCTTCTAGACATGAAGCAGAGTATTACCAGTATTTAATTTTGCTTTCATGAAATAGAGACAGAATATCTGCTGCTCTAGGGTTATTTTCCCTTGAAATACCTCACAACCTCTTTTCTCCTCTTCTTAAAAGCAGCTTCATAGATTCAGGCACCTGGTTTCAACAAGCACTACTCCAGCCTTCCCAAGCCACAAGGTGCTTCAAAGCCATCCGCAGATGCGGCCTAGGAGCTAAGCACTCACCCTGGGCTCCACGCAGCTCAGCACAGGGTTGGGAGCACGCTCCAAGCTGGAAATGGAGCTGGATTTCTGTTCTAGGACTGTTCTCAAATGCCTATACAGCTGCTTCTGTGTGTGTGTGTGACTACATGCATGACTTCTAGATGGGAAGCATTACACGAAGCAAAACTAACTTGGATTTTACATTGTAGCCAATCCAGCAAAATCTGATGGTTTTGTAGCCCTTACTGTGGGAACTTGGATGCTCTCCTCTTTAAATAAATGGCAGTATTGGAATGTTTTATTCATTATTGTTTATATTAGCACATTATATTCCTTGAACTAATGGGTTTTAATTCTTATTGTGTCCTATGAGTCTGCTCATGCAAATGACTGGCAAGCCCTTGGTTTGATGCACAGAAAGGAAGAGCTTGTACTCAAATATCACTTCCTTCAGGCAGGATGCAGCATGCAGCACTGTTAATAGTTATTCATCTAATAGCTAAAGATTTTCTGTCCTGTTTCTCCACAAGACTTTCCATTGTTTCTATGCCAAAAGTCTTTTTCTAGTGGCTCAGAGAATAAATGAATTTAGCATGGTAGCATTTTCCTCTTCCTGATGTACATGATAATCTCCTGGATCTCTTACAGGGCAGAGCCGGCCATAAACTCAGAATGAAAAAATTTTATGTTCAAACCTCTGCTTTCCTGCAGACTTCCAGTGCAAAGTTAGGCCACATAGTTAAAGTCAGATGACAGTGAGGAATCCAGCTCCTGATAGATTTGGGAAGCAATATTTACATACCTGGGCTAAAATTTAACTGATTCAACTCTACATTTTTTAAAAATCAGAGTTTACCACTTCCCTAAAAGTGTTTTGCAAAGATTAAAGACAAAGCAACCCATAAGCTGCAAAAAGCAATCAGGTGCAGCGAGCCCCATAAACACAAAAAGCACCAGTTACCTCATGCCTTGAGCTCACAGAGAGGGCTGCTCATTCAGGAGCAGCTCTGCAGAGGATGAGAGAGTGGAGCTGAAAAGGACAAGGTGGCAGCATCGTCACAAGCACAGTGGTACCTGCAGGTCCAGCAAAGACACAAAGCGATGAGCAGGTGCAAGAGCAACACGGAAAGGCATCAGCAAGCAGGATCCAGGGGCAGCAAAGACCGAGCAAAGAGCTGCCCACAACAGGTAAAAAACTCACCCGAAGCCCAGAGTCTGCCCTAAATGTGGCTCTGGGGCCAGTGGGTTGGTGCATGGGTGGGGCTCCCAGGTGATGAGGGGCAGCAAAGGTCTCAGCTGCAGAGGATGAGAGCATTGATTTGTGGTGCTTCTATGGAAGTTCTGACCCAAAATGTGAGACAAAAAAGTGAAAGAAACCTTATTTTTTTTTAAATGATGAGGGAGAGTACTTCAGTATTCTCAAGCATTTACTGTCTTTATCACCTTTCATGTAATTTCTTGTTTCTAAACATTTCATATTTGATAGCTGTCTTAAAAAAATGCAGTTTCTACAAAATATCCTGACAGTGTTCAATTTACAAAAGCAGCTAGAAAAAGAAAACAGCCTCTCTATTAACTCAAGCTATATTTAATTTCTTAGTCACATCTGTCTGCCAGTGCTAAGGGATGCCATAAATGCAGAGCACGTTGTTTAGGACACCCAGGGCAGTTTTGCTACTTGCTTTTGCTCCATCAGTCATTCTCCACAACCCACCTCACTAAAGCCACCGTTTCTTTCTCATAAGAAATAGGAGCAGGAGGCACTTTCTGAGAGAAACTGAGGTGATCACCACTTTCAAAATGTCACAGAGAAATTTAGGATGTATTTGTAAGAAACAAATCACGAGATCTCAAGGCACTTCACCAAAACTGGTGCGTGTACCAGTACAAGCGACCATCCTACCCAGACTGTTCCTATGCAGAAAGGAAGGGGTTACCATGAAGCCCAAGTCTGCAAATTCAAAGGAAGAAAGAGCAAAATCATACTTGTGGGAATGACAAAGATCACTGTAATGAATGGTGCTCTTATTTGGCTCCGTTCTTGCTGCAGTCCTTTGGGTCACATGTGCTTCTCTGTGCATAATGGAAGAGTCAGCACCTTCTTTCTTACTCAGAGATGATACAGTAAATTTAACCATCTGCTACGTTTTCTTAGAGCTTGGAGGAAAGGGAGCAGCAGCAGGAGGAATATCTGGGCAATCAAATGTGCATCTTATGTATTAGACAGATAAATATTTGCATATGTTAGAGCAGTCTGATGTATTTTTCTTCTTATTAATGTTGATGATACTGTTCTCTAAACTCTGGAAAACTTTGCAGTAGTATCTGAATAGTATCATAACAAAATTGCTAATGGAAAACAAGTGGAGAGTAGATGGTAAGTGCTGTGCCAGCAAAATTGCTAAATAGAACAGCTAACTTACTTACACTCTTACACAACTCAGAGGTCCTGCCTCAGGAGCATTCTCCATGATTCTTGCTCAAAGTTTCTGAAACTTTCCCCCATTTTTGCTGTGAGTTAGAATCAAAACAACCTGAAAATGAGAAATCAAATATTTGAAGACTCTCAAGGTATCCTGCACTCATCCTGGAGAAGTATCTGCTGTTATATGTGCATTTAACAGCAGAGGCAAAATGAGAGGGAGGAATCCCAGAAAATCTTCCATCAAGGGGAAAATAAAAATGCTTTCACCCCACCTATGTCTTTATTTGAGCCTGCACCTCCCCATGGACAGCTTTCAGGGGGGAGACCTCATTCCAACTCCGAGTTGAGGGATGCCTCAGTGTTGATCTCAGTCAGACTTGCTTCTGCACAGTCAGTAATACAAAAGCTCCACACTGTACATGAACTGGTCTGTCACCCTGTACCATATGTGACAGTGCAAGATGGGTGGGTGTTTCTTACTTCAGCAGACAGGTCATTAGCCCAAACTTCAGGCAGTACTGCAGCACTCGGGTTGGCGGGGACCCAGAGGTAACCACACACAGCAGAGTTCCCTGAATGTGCTGGCATATCCCATACAAATGGTGGGGAAATCTTCAGCGCCGTAGCAGAGACGGCTCAGCCTTCCTAGGGCAGGCTGCATGATGGAGGGAGAGACAAAGCAAGAGGGAAATTGGGTCTATCTGTCTGCAGCTTGAGCAAAGATCAGGATATCTGAGTATGTATTTCTCATGGTTTCTATGCTTTTTCCGGTACTCCTTTTCCATTGCTTTTGCCCCTGGAAGAGCTAACTTGTGCCTGAGTGAGGAGCTGGGCTGTGATCGGAGCTGCAATTGAGGGTGTTCATCACTGTAGAGGAGGGATGTGGAACCTTGAACCGGTTTCAAGCTCTTAGATGCCACATAACCGAACTACATACCTGTCTCCTCCAGTTTAGTCAATACGGGTAAGAGAAGTGTTGTGAATTTCAATATGCATTATCATATGTTTAAAACATTCATTAACCATAATGAAAATTTAGATCTGGAAGTACTCATTCTGCTGCCAATATATATAAATATTGGTGAAAAGATCATTTGAAAAGTGTCAGTATTGCCATACTGCATCATTTACTCCCCATGTGAAGGCATGCTGCTTATGTACATAATGCATAGCCTACTGATGTACAATATTCATATATATTTGTTGTGCTTCAGCCATTTACCTGTAATCAGCTCTCCTGCCAGCAGCAAGAACAGTTCTTTGTGTGATGCTTCCATTTTGTATTTTAAAACTCAGTTTCACAGTTCTAAGCAGTTGTCTCACATTAGTTAAAAATCAGCTGCTTTCACTTTTCTGCTCCAACATGGCTTTTTTTTAATATATTTTTCATTTCCTGTTTACAGTCACAACCTTAACATCTATTTAAGCACAGATGCATCCTGCTACCAAGAATAATTGGAGTAGCTGATGATTTTAGGTACTCAGCAATTTACTGACTCGGAGAGCACAGTATCTCAGCATACCTTCTGCTTGGATCTCACGGTTTCACTGCAGAGCAAAGAGAGTTAGGAGTATTTGATCTAGAAAGCACGTTTTATTAATTTATTGGCATTCTGCAGATTTCCATGGGGTAGCGATGGCTTATATTGCTTATCACTTCCTTTGGCTAAATTGCCTCATTCCATGTTTGACCATGTACAAAAACAAAGTGCATGCTATGTTTACAGCAGAGACCAGTAGTATTTTAATTTAAATATATTAAATTTCCAGTGTGGTATTTACACACTCTTGTTCCATATTTTTTAGTTAATTGATTAATTTAGAATTAATTTAAGTATTAATATTAACCAGGAAATTTGATTATAATAATATGAAGAATTGTCTTTTGTGTTCAAAACAAAATCTCATTTTTTCAGGTTTTTTGTTTGTTTTGTTGGGGTTTCTTTGCAAGGACTTTATAACACAAAACAGTTCTGAGGGATAGCTCACAACTGGAGGAGGTTTAAATAGTCCTTATGCTACTGATACAGGAAAACATAGTCAATAGAAATAGAGCTACTTGGCACTCAGGGTGCATGAGCTAACTTATAGAGATGCTGCTAAGGAGTCTGAGAGAGGGAACACCAGAAAGCCACCACGTCTGTGTGGTGTGTGAATACTGGGG
>NW_009929583.1:22458-27442 GCF_000696875.1 Nestor notabilis | reverse complement strand
TGGGGGTGTGTCGTGTGCTGCTTTGCTCTGAGCCCTGAAAAGAGGCAGAGAGGCTGGATGCACCATCCAGTAGCAACCACACTGCCCAGGGTGCTCTGTTCCTCCTTCTGTCTTTAAAATGGCTCATTAGCCCAAAAAAACCCACCTATTTTTGTAAAGATCATTCTTTCTATAAAGGTTGAAGTGGCACAAGATGCTCAACCTCACAGGCTTGAGCATCAGAAACCCTTCAGAAACCAGCCGTTTCCTCCACAGTTCTTACTCCACTGTCCCAGATGTGGGATCCCATCATGCAGGAGGAGCACTAAGAATAACTTATGCACGCACTCACAACCTACTGCTGCAAACTGCCCATCACCTCCTGCAATCACACTGCCTGCAGGGATGCTGCCCACAGGGATGCTACCTCCTTCCCACCACCTTCCAGGCTTGTGGCAGCAAGGTGCCACTTAGCCACCGCCGACCAGCAGTCCACATGCAAGGTGCTGGTAGGACTCTCACCACTAAGAGATGAGGTCCTCACTCAAATGTCAGTCGTGAGGTTTCTCACATTTTAGTGTAGGACACATACTTGAGAATGGGCTACTCATGCTCCCAGTTCCCTGCAGGCAGCACACAGTTTAGCTGAGAAGAGAATGCAGGCCAGCTTGTAGGCTGCTCTGCTCTACAGGGACACACACAGTCAGATTTTAATAGCTGGAAAGCTGGCAATAAACCCTGTTGTTCAGGACACGACCAGAGGATGTTTTCATTTACTCTTACAGAAAAGAACCTAACCCTAAAAAGAAATGTGTGCCCTATTTCCACTGCTTTTCAAAGGTGAGCTCTGGGCTTTTCCCATCTCATTTCCTTGATGCTCTCAGCTGACTGAACTCAATCTTCATACTTGAGCTAAACTGGTAACACTGCTCTTTTCTTTCCATGCAATTAGACGTGTGTAGGCAGGATTTCAAAGGCTTCATGCAAGTATATGCCTTTCCATTTCCTTATGAAACACCATAGGCACTTGCATGTGCTCTTTTATTAACTGTATGACCCCCTAAACAGCTGCATATCCAAAAGCTGTGGGCACCCAATGGCTGCACAGGTTTGCACATTCACCATCATGATTTGTTGGACGATTTGTTCTACTGCACATGCTCTTTTCCTGAATTTTAAGGGGTGTTTTTTCAAAAACGTTAGGCCTTTCTACATGCTAAAAAATGAAGCAGAAATAAGGGTGTTTGATACCACACACAATGGGCTTGTGGTGCAGGAGCCAAGCAGGACAGATGAACCCTTTCCTTATGAGGGTAATTACTGAGCAATTTCTGCAGGGCAGGGTGTGGGTTGTGGTTGTAAACACAGTGACCACACGCTTGCTTTCTAAATGCCCTTGGTGAGCCCTGGAGAGGCAGCTGAGGACACCTCAGAGCCCCATAACGTGGGCTGAAAGCCTCTGCCAGCATTGGATTATTCTCAGCATCAGCAGTTTTCGGGTGTCACCTCTGCTTTACATCACCTAAGGCATTCAATCTGTACCTCCTGCACCACTAGAGAACAGTGTGCTGGGCTCTGCACACAACAGCAATGTTAGCACATGGGCTGTTCGTTCACCCACATGCAGCCCTGTGTCATGGTGGTTACACTGCCATCAGTACCCACACTTGCTCATTCACCTCATACACTGTGGAGCTTTAGCCTGCCTCTGGGAGTGAGCAGGATCAAGATGCTCATGCCCTCATCACATGCTTGCTCTTCTTTTGACCGAGGAGCATCACTCTCTGTAGCAAAGATCAGGCATTGAGGCATTGCCAGGTCATTCCCTGCTTGGGGCAGTGTGCAGGACGGACTGAAGGAAGGCCACTGGAGCACAGCGATGTCCGCTGCAGCCCTGGAAGGGATGTGGCAGCCTTCCCCTTGCAAAGCACTAGCACTAAAGCAGCCCTTTCTGCAGGGATGGATTATTTTCAGACAGGGCAATCCCAGCTGGTAAAACCCACCTGAAATTAACTGCACAGAATTTGCTTAGTGCCATTTCTATTAATTTTAAAACAATGAACAAAAATGTAACAAATGAATACCTGCACCATTCATTCAGGAAAGAAAATACAGTGTATTCCGGTTTTCCCTGAATCAGGGGTGATTAAAGACTCTCATCAGGAAACACCAGAGATGTTTTATATACAGCACCACTTCAGCTGACAGCTCAGAATTTCCTTAGGGTGTTTCCTTGATGGAATGAATTCTATCTTCAATCTATACTCTGAGGGGAGGAAATGGATATTTAAGTTATCAATGTGTTGCTGTGGACTTTTAAACTTGCTACTAGTAAATAGTAGGAAGAACTCAATGTTCCTGTTTCAGTGGATTTCAGTGCACATGTTAAGGCAGTACAGCCAATTCTCTGCAACTTAGACACTGCCACTACAATCTGTGTTACAGTGCCTGGTGTTAACACAGGACCAGGGAATTGTGAATGGCCTTGAGGAAGCCCAGCACAGAAGATGCTTATTCATGATGGACTTGTGCGAAGTCACAACCGAGCCAGTGCACTAGAGAAGCCTCTGGCTGAAATCATGATCACCAGGAGGTTGCACTGCATTTTAAATGATTAGTCTCTGCAAAATATATGTGTGTTGGGGAAGGAGAGAACAAATACACCCATTAAACCGCAGCCTTTCAAAATACGGTATCACCAGTCACATCCTATTAAAGGAATCAGAAGATAAATGTTTGCTGTGGGCTGGTGAAAGAACCCAGGAAGAAAATAAAGCCTTCCACCTTGTGTGTAAATTGTAAAAGATGATTTCTTACATTGCTTTGCTGCTGCCAAAGAAAAAATTCTTTGCTAACTAAGAGAAATACAGCAGAAGACAAATATCCCAAAAATAGAGATAGCAACTAAGGCTTTCCACCAGAGAATATCAAATACGTCCAAATGCAGTTGTGTTTTGTTCTGGTTCATGCCACATAGTCTGTGGACCAGTGCTTTGCTTTAATCCAAGCGAGTCCATCCAGACCTAGGGTGAAAGGTTCATATATCAGGCTCTGGTTTCAAATGTTACAGAGATAAGAAGCTGTTGTTTAAGAAAGGGAGAATTTGGGCTCTGAGATAAAGTTAATGAAAGCTCCTGCTTGCACCAGCTTGTGATATGCAAGCAGTGCCAGGAAGGAGGAGGACAAGGCTTAAGTTTCACTTGAAATTCTCCAGAGGCCAGGAACCAGCAGGAGCACTGCCCAAGCCCAGCACCTGCATCAGTGTCTTGGGAAATGGGCTTGTTTTTATATCATGAACTTCTGCACATCTCTGTATAAAAGATGTATCTGGTGAAACTGATGTGTTACGACAGAGCTCCTTTTCTTTTCTTACATATCAGATTAAAAGATGCATTGTAGGAATTACACATTTCTGTCATGTCTTTACTGCGTCCTACTTTCCACAGATTTATATTGCTCAGAGAGGAGTGGCAGCTGTAATTCTGCCCGCTTGGCAGCCACTGATGAAGACAATGAAAGCACTCTGGGCTCAAAAGAAAATTGTTATTTAATTAAAGCAACAGGAAAACTGCCTTTCTTGTGGTAGCTGGCAGCCAGATGGGATATAGTGCTGTATCTCCATTCATTAAATCATCTTCTGGAGAGAGGGTAAGCAAGGCTGAACAAATAGTTTTGCACACCCCATAAATAGTGGGGACCAGCTTCCCAGGTCCTGAGGGTCAATTATCAGGTGGGATCTCCACAGGACATACCTTTTCCTACATGGATCTCTCAGGTGTCAAGTAAAAGGTGAATTCATATCTCAGCCTTTCCCTCTGCAGAAAAGCTCTGCTCTTCTTGAAGTTTGTAAGAAAGCATGACCACAGTGTAAACTCAAATGCAGATTACAGACAGTGTGTTTGAACAGCAAGGTGCTCTGCTCCGAAAAATCTTTAAGTTTGGTATAAAAGAGTGTCAAGATCTTTCTAAAATATCTCTCCTAAATTGGGAGTCAATCAGATGTGTCCTTCGAAGTTGGATCCTAGAGCCTTTGCTACATAACCCAATATGAGGGTTTGCTGGAGGCATATATTAATGGCTGTAAAATGAACTTTCAGCAAATGCTGCCTTGGGGAGCACCCCTTTAGCCTGTACTTCAGAAACATTTTGAAATTAAATATAGTGAAACAGACAGCTAGAAAAATAGACCATATTAATACTAATAAAACCCCTAATAGACAACAAACTGCAAGGCCATTAGAATTCTAGTCATGGTTGAGAAAGCAGACTGCAAACTTTGGAGACAATGGAGAAAAAGCAACTAGCAGCAATTTTGAAGAGAATCTGATGTGATTGTAAGAACATCAGCTGGTTCTGCCTCGGTTGTTGTTAATAGACTCTGTTGTGACCCCCTGCACAGCAGAAAAACAGCGTAATGAAAGACAAGGCATATAAATCAGCAATCAACTCTTTCTTCTCAACACATCAGTAACAGCTGAATGAAATGAAGGTCTGGGATGCTCCCCTGAGCTAGTTCTGCACAGCTTAAATTGCACCCTAATCTGCTGTATTTATAATGCAAGCAATTTCAAAGGATTAGGTTCTTCAAAATTCAGTGTAATTTTGTAAAACAAAGTAATTATGAAGCCAGCATTCTCCAAGGGGTTATTAAGGCCACAGCTTACTACGGTGACAAAAGCATCTGATTCCATGGAAGTTTGAACCTCTGGATTGGTATCGGTACATCATAAATACCTTTTTCCTTCATTCTGACAGTGGGCACCCACACATTGCTTTGTGACCTAGAATCTCTTTTAATACAGTGTATATATCACTGTGTTCTGTAGAAAATGCTTGTGGCATGGGGAAAAACTGGAAGGAATGCTGAAAATTACACCACTTCTGTTGAAAATAGCCATCCTGATACCTGTGTGTATTTTTTACCTCATTATACATGTTGGATACCTCCATAGGTGTTCACTGCGTACTCAGCTGATTGGTCACTAAAGGAGGGCTTAAAATGGCA